>NC_141153.1:72232139-72397139 GCF_053477565.2 Lygodium microphyllum
GATATGGAAAGCATGGTAGTGGTAGTGACCGTGGACAGGATTCTCAAAAATCTCGGTCCAAGTCTCGTGGGAAGTCACATACCAAATCCTATGGCAGGAATGCAGATGTTACTTGTCACCATTGTGGGAAAAAGGGCCATATTAGGCCACAATGCCATGAATTGCGCAATGACATGCGCAAAGATAAGGGGAAAGACAAAGTGCAGGATAAGTCTTTTGATCGTAGCATAGTACCTGCAAAGTCCAGCGTTAAAATTGAAGAGATCAATGTTATGCATCCTAAGAATGTTGATGATGATGATTATATCGTAGCCGCTTCTTCTAGTGCTTCGCAGATGACAGGGATACACTCTATGTATGCACAGTGTTGGCTCTTGAACTCAGGTGCATCCTTTCATGAGACACCTTACCCAGAGTCGTTTCATTCATACCGTACTGTTTCGGGTTCTGTGCGCTTGGGTGATAACAACTCTCTTGATATTGTGGACATTGATGATATTAGGCTGCAGTTTCCTTCTGGTAGCAGTTTTGTTATGCAGGATGTACGTCATGTACCTGCTTTGATACACAGTCTTATGTCAGTTGGACAACTTAATTACGCAGGATATCATGTATGTTTTGGAGACTCTGCATAGAAATTCACTCGTGGCAGACTTGTGATTGCGAGAGGTGCCAAGGCTGGCAGTCTCTACCCCTTGATTGTGTCAGCTTCTTCCCTTGATCATGTTTTGTTTGTGGGTTCTATCCCACATGCATCTCTTTGGCGTGCCCGTTTGGGCCATATGTCTTTGAAGGGAATGAAAATGCTTTCTAGTTTGCAGTACTTATTGCCCCTTAATTATGCATGTTTTGATTCATGTGAGCATTGTCTTTATGGCAGGCAGACTAGGTCTACGCATAAGAAGTCTGGTAGGCCACACATGAGTAAGCCCTTGGCATTGGTACATTCGGATGTCTGTGGGCCGATGCCATGTCAGTCTATGGGTGGTGCAAAGTATTTTGTTACGTTCATAGATGATTTTTCACGGAAAGTTTGGGCTTATCCCATTAAGCTGAAATCCGAAGTCTTGGTTGTGTGATGAGAGGGGTATTAAGCGTTAGTTGACCGCTCCCTACACCCCCCCCAGAATGGTTTGGCTGAGCAGATGAATAGAACCATCCAGAAGCGTCTACGCAGTATGCTTAGTCATGCAGGCCTACCACAGAGCTTTTGGGTTGAGGCAGTTAGTACAACTGTGCATGTCATAAATAGATCACCCTCTAGTGGTTTGGATTTCCAGGTTGCAGAGGAGGTATGGACTGGAAAACCTCCCTCTTATGCGCATCTCCGTGTCTTTGGATGTGAGGAATTTTGCCATGTGCCCAGGGACAAGAGAAGTAAGCTGGATCCCAAGAGTGTCAAATGCATTTTCCTTAGTTATGGGGATGCAGGCGAGATGGGTTATCGTCTCTGGGATCCGCAGCAGGCGGCAGAAAGTCATCCGCAGTCATGATGTAGTCTTCCATGAAGACAAGATGCATAGGCAGCCTGAGAGAGTTGTTGAGATCCGCAGAGTCATATTTCAGGAGGAGCCGAGAGCTCCCGCACAGCCAGTTGGACAGCCTACAACTATAGTAGATGCTCATGGTCAGGGCGTTGGACAGGCAGCTGGGCAAGCAGCAGAGCCTGCCGTGAGACGATCTACTAGAGACAAACGTCCACCAGATAGATTTCAGCCCTCGATGCATTATGTCTTGGTTACAGATGCAGGAGAGCCTTTCACTTATGATGAGGCTATGCATACTGAGGGAGAGGGCTATGTAGTCTGAGATAGACTCCCTGCATAAGAATGACACTTGGGATTTGGTTTCCTTGCCTATGGGCAAGAAGGCTTTGCCATGCAAGTAGGTGTACAAGCTAAAAAGTACCCCTGGACACCCCAAGCCGGCATACAAGGCTAGATTGGTAGCAAAGGGTTTTAAGCAGGAGCATGGTGTGGACTTTGATGAGGTCTTTTCTCCTGTGGTTAAAATGACCACCCTGCACTTAGTCTTGACTTTGGTTGCTCAGCTTGACTTGGATTTATACCAGATGGATGTCAAGACGGCTTTCTTACATGGGGACTTGCATGATGAGATTTATATGGAGCAGCCTAAGGGCTTTGCAGAACCTGGTAGGGAGCACCTAGTATGCAAATTGAAAAAAAGTCTTTATGGCTTAAAACAGGCACCTAGGGAGTGGTATCATAAGTTTGATGCCTTTATACAGTCACAGAGCTACAGCCGGAGTGCTATGGATTCGTGTCTTTACACACAGGGAAAGCTCATGATGAGGTAGATGCTCTTAAGGCTCAGCTCAAGAAGAGCTTTGAGATGAAAGATCTGGGACAGGCCGCTCACATACTTGGTATACGCATTATACGCGACAGGTATCAGGGACTCCTCTACTTGTCAGAGGGAGTACATTCATAAAGTCCTTGAGCGCTTCCGCATGCAATACGCAAAGCCTATTGGCTATCCATTGCCTTCTTATGTGAAGGTATCACAGGCTGATTGTCCGCAGACAGAAGAGCAGAAGGCCGAGATGGCCAAGATTCCCTATGCATCCGCAATGGGCAATCTTA
The DNA here is from genome assembly GCF_053477565.2 of Lygodium microphyllum. Lineage (NCBI taxonomy): Eukaryota > Viridiplantae > Streptophyta > Polypodiopsida > Schizaeales > Lygodiaceae > Lygodium > Lygodium microphyllum. The sequence continues at coordinate 72,234,743 of NC_141153.1, forward strand.
TGTATGCCATGATAGCCACTCGTCCAGATATTACCTTTGCAGTTAGTGTTGTGGCACGCTATATGGCTACACTTGGCAAGAAGCATTGGGATGCCGTGAAGGGTATCATGAGGTACCTAAAGGGCACTGCAGATATGTGCATATACTATGGCAGCCAGGATACAGGAGTTGTGGGGTACACTGACTCTGATTATGCATGACATGCAGATAGTAGGAAGTCCACTTCTGGCTATGTGTTCACTTATGCTGGAGAGGCTATCTCTTAGATGTCCAGGGCACAGAAGTATACGACCCTTTCTACTATAGAGGCCGAGTATGTTGCAGCCACTAAGGCTTGCAAGGAGGCCATTTGGTTGGGTCGTTTAGTTGCTGACCTTGGTATTGATGCTATCCCTACACTACATTCGGATTCTATGAGTGCTATTCAGTTAGCCAAGAATCCGGTCTTCCATGCAAAGACCAAACACATTGAGGTAAGGTATCACTTCATATGCGAGGTCGTTGAGGACAAGTCTGTTGATCTTGTCAAGATATCGACTGACCAGAATCCTGCAGATCTGCTCATGAAAAGCCTCTCTACAGAGCGCTTTGCCTTCCTCAGGAGGTTGATGTGCATGGGATGAGATGACGTCTTTCCTCATCCTGTTGTACATGTGTACATGTTGTACTGCCTTTTTTCTTTTTCTTTTCACTTCTCACTGGGGCAGATTCGCCTTTAAGTGGGAGGTTGTTGGGGGTAAAGGCGCCTCTGCCTAGCTGCTCGTGTATTACTACACTAATAGTCACTGCCACTGCATACTACAGGTGGCGGGTGCCCATCACCGTCACTTTATTCTTTATTCTTTTAGTGACAGTTTGAATAAAGGAAGGCCCGGTCACACATTGTGACTGTTGGAGTTCCCATTTCTAGTCTCTCCCTTTCTTGCTCTTGCTCTCCGCCATAGCTCTTGAGTCCAACCTTCGATCCGTCGCTCCCTTTCATCCTCTAAAGTCTTGGAACTACCTTTTTATCTAGTCACCTCTAAATTTTCTTGGAAAGTTGATATTGACTTGCTAAAATAGTAGAAATACACAATTTTCTCCATAATCTTGTCAGTAACCTCCAAAATGATCATGGTTTATTGTAGTAGAACCTATCTAGTCACGATTATAGGGAGTAACCAAAGAGAGACTAGATCCTTAACCCTTGTAGCCAATCTCTCATTCATAGAATCACACAAAAGCTTGATAATGACATCTCAGTTGGATCAAAGACTACTAGCTATGATACCAATGTAAGAAAGGTAGTATCTCACAAGCATGAAATACACATGAAATACATGGAATGATGGATATGTCCAAGAAACCTTGAATACATGAAAAGAAAAGCCATAGCCTTGTTGAGAATCAATGATGAGTTGTAGCATGGAACTCGCCTCATGCTAAGGTGGAGCAAAAAACTCAACTCTATGCCATGATGGGACATGTATACACCCATGTCAAGGTGGAAGGAACCCCATTATGGTTCGTAGAAAGTGTTATTCCAAGAAAGATAAAATGATAAGATGCTACCTACATTTGGTTGATTAGCCTTATTTATAGGCAAACTCTAGCTCTTCATATCCTAGGCTAAAAATAGGCAAAAATCATCTACATTACATACTGCATGGCAACTTTGCCGCCCTCTCTAAGGAGCTTCACGACGGCTTCAATGCAAAGCTATTACAAAGCGGCCTAGCATTCCTTCATATGCAAGAAATGCTAGTTATTCTTTAAGAAAAACTCTTAAGATTGTCCTTACAATGATAACTAAGTATGGAGGGATTATACTTGGATTTGGGCTCCTTTTTGTCTATACCATATCATGCAACGACCTTCACACTTAAGCCATCTCTTCTTGGATATGGACTCTTTCTTTATATCCCCTTGGCCCTCGCTAATGACCTTCATGATTAAGCCATCTTTCTTTATGTACTCTTGACCCTAATCTTTATCATGCACATGCGAGCTTTCATAACTTTGTGAAGTCTAGAAAAGAGGCTATAAATTGTACGACTTATGTAAACATGAAATAATTTTGTAAACCCATCTTTGCATGGTAATTTCAAGCTTCCAAACCCATATGAGATAGTGTGCATATTGCATCATAGTAGCATCTAGATAATGTAAGGTGAACCACATAGCATGTAGCAATCTCACTTTTGAAGTGAACCACAGCGTTCGTGGTAGTCTATTGTGTGCACTTCTTCATAATGAGATGCAAGCAAAGCAAGTCCACGTTGTAAGGTCATTGCTCAATTATCGACCATTATACATCATCAATTGCGAAACCTCGAGAGTTTTGTAACGATGGCAACCATGCGAAGCACGACGAGCTAGCATTTCATATGAGGCCCTTATTGATTGCATCACCTTATTGAAAACAAATCAAGGGATGAAGCCACGTAGAGCACCTTATTGATTGCATCACCTTATTGAAAACAAAACAAGGGAGAGGAGAGATGAAGCTACGTAGAGCACCTTATTTTTAAGAGACCGTGGAGAAGGAGATGGCATTTCTCCTCCTCTCTTCTTCTTCCTGCTATCTCTCCTCTGCGCTCGCGGCCTCCTGCTCCTCCTGCACGTCCTCCACCGTCGCATCCCTCTCTGCCGCCTCACCTCCTTTCCTGCGCCATGCCTCCCGCCCGCTGCCCCTCGTGATGGCAGCCTCCCGCCTCCACGCGCAGCCCCCTCCCATGTCCGAATTCGACACCGCCGCATTTGAAGCCGACCGGCTCCGCCAAGACGCCCAGGCTCGCCTCGACATGATGCGTGTGGCCGAGGAAAGCCTCAGGGAAGACGAGGGCAGTGCAGCATCCAATGACGGAGCTTGGAAATGGTCGATCAGAAAGCGCATCTGGGACGTCCTTGAGAGTGAAAACCTTGCGCAGCACCCTCGCCCCGTCCATCATCGTATACCTAACTTTGTTGGAGCAGCTGCTGCTGCTGCAAAGGTGCGATTTCTCATAATCGTTAGGCTTGCGATGTTTCAGTTATTGATTGTATTGTCTTTGGCATTGAGTGGTTGTTTGCTTTTTCAGTCTGTTATTCCAAAAAGCAACGCTGCTTACCCAATCGCCATGCTTGTCACGTTATTGCACTACTACCGCAGGCATACCGCCGTAGAAGCGATAAGCTTTATCTTTCATTGCCCCTTTCATCTACGATGATGATCTATACTTTCTCTCATCCGTCAAAGAAGACACACGCACACACGTCTAGAATACTTCATTAGCTCATCACCTACGTTTTATACATTGTGCAATGGCGTGGTACTTGTTTGAAGCACAATTATAAGATTAAAGATAGAAAAAGGGACACCAAGTACAAACACAATGTGTCTGAAGAACAATAGATTATGTGTCCAATGTGTGCGCCTCTATTCTGCAAGAGTAGGCATTTATTCTTGGATGCAGGTGGACCATTCATCGGCGTTGTTTCTAAATTTCTATTTTGTTTGTTGTTGTCACCCTTCATTTCTAAGATTACAATAAAGGAGAAATTAAGGAAAGAATAAAAGAGGGAAGATCAGTAACCTACACAATGTCCAACTCTCATATTGCAATCTACACTTTCTATACGAGTCACAAATATGGGAGATGCAGAGACCAACAATTGTTACTCCTTTGTGCAGTCATTTCACCTTTCAGTTGAGATTGGTGGGGATTCCAAGGCAAATTGTAAGATGTTGAGACTTGAAGTGTGATACATCATCGAGTTAACCCCAAACTATCATGCGAGAAGCCACTCTTGACTTCCAATTTATCTTCATTGATGTCATTGATGACTTCCAAAATCAATGTGATACATTGGTCTTTGGTGAGTTTTTGGAAAAATTTCATACGTAGGAAAGGCACCAGCTTGTTGAAAGCTAAGTTGGAGGCATTTGATAAAGTTAGAGAAAGCATGACTTGGAAAAGAGAAGAAACACATTGATAAAGAGGAAAAAGAATGGTTAATCATTTTCTAGGAAGTGTGGTGTAGGTCAACACTTGTGGAGTCACAAGGTAATTGAATGGTCACATGATAGGTTCTTAGGGCACAAGGATCATTGGAATCATGTGAGATTTTAAGGCACCATTAAGTATGAGTCCCTAAGAGTTTTGACCATCATAGTGCCTTGGGTGTAGTCTTACATGTAATCCTAGAAGGACATTGACCTATTGATGCATAGTGTGTCTTATTTTCTTTTTTCTCCCTTTACATGTGCGTGGAGGTCCATGGATATGTCCCCTTTTTTTGGAGACCTTCCACATGTTCAATTTGAAATGTTCTCCATTGTTTGTAGGGCTTTGATCTTAGTTCCTCTACATTAGGGGCGGCAACCAAGGATGTATATCGTGTGTATGTGTGTGTCTGATCTTGACATCAAATTAGGGGTGTCGATTTCTATGTTCATCTTCTTCTTGCCTATTGTCTCCTTTGCATTTTCCTCTACCCATCCCCCATCTTGTGTTTCTTGCCACTAGATATATTGCTAAATAGTAGTAGCTCAAGATGGTGATTACTAGGTGTAGCAATGGCATATTTAGTGGTGGTGGTGGAGGCGCTGATTGAAAGCTTTGCTGCATGCACAAATGATGTCATAGGGAGATGTATTTTTAATGCTTAGCTTTGGCATTATTAAGTTATGCACATGTGAGGTGTGTAAAGAAATGCTAGACTATAGAATACAAACACAATTGTACAACAAATGCACAAATTGATAAAGAAACACAGTTAAGGTTAGGGTTAACATGAAGACAATGAACATAAAAGATAAAGAAATCTAAATAATGAATCAATACAATGCTCAATGCAACAAAAACACTATGCAAGGTGAAAACAAACACTTAAACTCCTGTCTCGAGGGTGTGGCAGAGAGTATGAGCGGGTTGTCTATTTATAGATGGTTGGGTCCTCCAAAATTAGGGTTTGGCTTATGGGACAGAAGACACTCTCTAGGATTGTATTTATTTTTAATGAAAGTTTGATAAATCATTTGATTAAGCTTGTTTTGGGGCTGTTTAACTCGGCTAATTAGCATATAATACATTTTTAACTCAACAAAGTGCACATGTGAAGCACAAGTTAGTTAAGTCATGTTGATGACCTAAGTATCCCAAGTGATGAGTGGGTGACATTGGCAAAAATTGTATAAAGGCATGTTGGGCAAGCAGTTTGTGCCTAAGCCATTAATTGAGCCATTAAATATCTAGTGGTGACATTAGGGGACTAGGCATTAATTAATAAATTAATGGTAGTCTAAGGCCAATAAATGTTGGGACAGTTGAATGTCCCATGAGGGGTAGCACATTAATTGGGAATGGGTACTAGCTAGATCTTGGGTAGGGTCAAATGGATAATTAGTTGATTTTCAGAATTATTTTTTGAAGATTAATCAATTAATTTTGGGAATTACAATTAGAAGGCTGCCAAGTGTCAAAAAGAGGTTGCCGCTGGTCAAAATTACCCATGCAAACTGGGAAAGGATTGTTTGGGGGCTGGCGTGCGTGCACAAGAGAGAGAGAGAGAGAGAGAGAGAGAGAGAGAGAGAGAGAGAGAGAGAGAGAGAGAGAGAGAGAGAGAGAGAGAGAGAGAGAGCTGCTACAGGAGGGGCAGCAGTTTGTGACCATTTCTAGCTAGCTAGAGGGGTTTCTTTAGTAGGGGATTGCTCCTAGAGGATGATCAGCAAGCTGGCATTTGCTAATAACAGGGATTGGCGATAGCAATAGGAGCAGGCATCAATAGTTTGTCACGATTGCTAGCTAGCTAGAGGGGTTTCTATAGTAGGCAATTTCTCCTAGAAGGTGATCAGCCGACTAGCGACTGCTAATAGGGGCTGGTGAGAGCAAAAGGAGCTCATAACTTTGCAGGTGATAGCATTATGCTGGCCTAAATCAGGGCAGCAGCAGATCTAGATACTTTTTGGTGATAGAAACTGGGAATTTCTCTCTCAATGCTTTTTTTCTCATCCCCTGACAATGTTTCAGCCGTTCTCAGCCAATTCCAACATTTGGGTTAAGAGCAACTGAAGAAATTGCTGCTGAAACCAAAAATCAGGGGTTCCACAGCCATCTTGAGATCCATGTCCAATTATTGAAGACCTTGTCCTTAGTGTAGCAACTGAAGCAAGAAATTTGCAGCTGATCCAAGAGGTAGTCATTCTCAATTTACTGTGGCCTACATGCAATAGATTGAGACCCAAACTGTGCCAAGATTGTTATACAATCAAGGGGCAAATTGTGACCAAGAAGTGCTTGTCATTAAGGACAACCATTGTGTTGAAGATTGAAGGAGATTAGAGCATATCTCGGGGTACTTCAACCCAATAACATTACAAGATAAAGAATACCTCAAAGGATGCCAGTTGTTGGGGCCATTCGGGTGTTGGTTGTCCAAGATTAAGTGGCAAAGTTCTCATTTTCAGATTTTTGTATTTATTGCATGCTGTAATTTGTGGTAAATCAGGTCATTTGCCACCCTTGCCAGGAAGAAGGGCCGGTTTCAAATGGTATACTTCAACTCTACATAGCTGCAGGTACAAGATAGAAGCCTAACTGATGGAGTTGGAGGTGTCACTTTGGCTGGTTGACACCTAAAATACTGAGTTGGTGACGGACAGCCATAGTCACAAGCGATGGTCATTTTGGACTTGAGGATTGTGGGGATGGTAGCTTCTTTCCATCCTGCGTTCCATTCCATGTGACTATATAGTCACAAGTGATGGCAATTCCTCCCCGTCCCCTGTCCCCCATTCCCATCCTGTTTTGTTGTCACTTGTGACTATGCTCGCAGCTATTTCATTCAATTTTTGCTGCCAATACCTTTTGGTTTCCAAAGTACCTTTCTGATTGGTGTGTTTTGGCTTGGTATGATAGTTTTATTGGCGGACTTCTTGTATGTGGTTGGCTGTTCTGCATTAGTGGTCAAGGTCATACCTGTTTTGTTATTCGATTCAGTGAGAGGCACGAAGAGTTATGTCAAACTTTGAGTAGTTTGGTCCAATTTTGGACGCTGTCCACATTCTTGTACCTCTACATTTGGGGGCTTAGGAACACTAGGTGAGGTCTTGGGTGCCAATTGATTGTTTAGGTCATTATATTTCAGGACAACTTGTTAGTTGGGTCTCTATCACTATTGTTCATTTGTCTCCTGTCCTTTTGAATCTTTTTTACGTCTAGTGCCCTCATTGATGTTACACACCATACCTCATGCAGGGGCTGCACGGCGTATCAGCTCCTTTACGATTATTTATCACTTTCTTCAGCTGTTTAGTATCTTCACCTTTATTCACTCTTTCTCATCTTGCATCTACATTGTGGTATGGTATCATCATGAGAACTATGTTTGGATTATTGATTGCTTTGTGATTTTTGTAGCCATTTTTGTGTTTCAGCTTGTGCATACCTCACATGCCCCAAAGTTATAGCTTGACCGGCCTTACCAGCCTTACCTATCAATAGTTTATTACTAGAAGTGCTACTCTTTTTAAAGAAATGGTAGAGCAAATCAAGAGAAACTTAAAATGTACAACACCATCGAAGAACACTTTTTATAGAAGGCTCAATTATAAAGAATGAATATGAAGATGTAAATGATACAATGTGGGCCTAGATTTATTCAGGTTGGCCAGATTTTTGGCATTGTTGGGCCACATTTGGCCAGATTTCAGCATTTATTGGCTATATATAGCCTACCCCCAGCTGGTTGGTCATTTCGTCTTGTAGGTTTCAGCACACTGTTCTTTCAGATTTCAATGCAGATTTTCTTCTTCCATTCTCTTATTTCATTGTGGTCTTCTTCTTCCCTTCTCTCTGTGTTTTTGTATTTCCTCTTCCATTGTGCATTCCCACATGGTAGAGGTTTTTAGAAGGGAGACCTGTTGAGAAACCACTTCTTCAGTTTACACATTTCATTTAGGGTTTCACATTGATAGCCCCAAAAAGGGCTGGTGTCCACATTTTGGCCACTTTTTTAGTGGGTGCCCTCAAAGTGGTACGCCACCCTATATAGCTTATGCCTATAAATATGTAGGCACCTTTAGTGTATCATCACTATGTTATTCTTGTGTTTCTGAGTTTTTAGTGGGTGCCCACACAATGGTGCGTCACCCTAGACAGTTTGTGCCTATAAATAGATAGGCACCTTCAGTGTATCATCACTGTGTTCTTCTTGTGTTTTTGAGTTTCTCTTCTCTCTTAGTATTTGCAAATTGCCGTACACACTGTGTGTTTCTCTTTGCAAACCCTATTGTCTCTATGCATCATCGCATATTCGGACATGGTATCAAAGCATAGAAGCTTAGAGAGATAAAACCTTGTTAATTAGAGAAGGCAAAGATAGGTTGTGGATTCGGTATTAACTATTGATTTCCCTCCTTTTCTGGTGCATCAACAAGAGACAGAGATACCCTTCTTTTCCTCTTTCTCCCACCCTCTCTTTTACACGCTGATACTCTAGTGCTATGACTTCTCCACAGGCAGATGGACAAACCACTAGATGCTCCTTTTCTGGCATGAGTGGACCTCCCATGAATGCTTGCGGACATGGGCCTTTGTTCCCTAAACCATCGGAGTATATGCGGCTATTTCTAGGCACTTGCTGTGCCACCTCTTCCTTTTGGGCCGTAGAGTTTCTTTTGCACCGGCTTTTCATACTTTTATGCTCAAGGCAATAAGATGCATGTGATGCGTACTAAGCTCTTTCAAGCCGCAGGAGGATCAACTGATACTACGGCCTTCTCGCGACCGCTGCAATGTGCTACCGAGGTTGCTTCTACTTCTTCTAGGGTTTCAGGAATACCACCTCGATAACTCGCGGTTTTGTAGTCTGCTCCACTAAGAGACAGTGATTGTTAGATTCCGTCCCCTCAAATAGTCTGCTCCTTTGCGAGATAATGGCTGTTTGACACCTTTCATTACTTCGGCTTCGCAATCCACTCCATTGAGAGACGACGACTGTTGCCCACCATTGGCTTAGCTTGAGCCTCATCTTTTTCCACCCTCGACTATTTAGATTTGAGTGGCCTCCTCTCGAAGTTCTTTGACATCTTCGATACCCCAAATACCTTCTTTGGCTCTATTAGCGACACTTTCTTCGTCATTAAATAATTCGATGTCGGTGATCCACGAGTTTTTAGATTCTCTCTCTTTCAGAGGGAGATTCAAAAGGGGATGTACTCTCTTTGCCCTGAGTGGGGGCTCCTACTTCTTCGACTTTAGAGGGGGCCCTTGCATCTCCACCCTCAAGGGGGGCACCTACTCATCTTGAAGTTCGTCACCCACCATTTACTCTTTTGGGGTGGCTGTCTTCAAATAGTCATTTCTCCTCATGATACCTAGGGTCTTCAGGCATCGCCTAGATCGGGGCCTCGGAGGTTCAATCGCGACTTGGTAATGAGGCCTTCGAACTCCTTCCAGCATGGAGTTATGGAGCTAGTGGCTTCTATCATGAGGACATGTATTTTTGAAACCTCACTTAACATGTGGATTAATTTTTAATCACATGATTAGGTAAATGTTGCACATGTGAGGTGCAATTGGGATTAAAGTAAATTTACGAGCTCGAGACTTGAAGAAATCACGGGATGTCAAAGGCAAAAGTTGCTATAAGTTATGCCGCACAAGTACTTGGTGGTATTTGGTGCCAGTTGTTGGCCTAGGTCATTCATTTGGCCATAAGTGTCAGTTTTTGTGACACTAGAGAAGTGGCGTTTAATGGTACCTAACACCAATTTGATGGTCAAAGATGGGATAGAGACACTCGGAAATGAAAGTTGCCTTGTCAATTTACAAGTACTTGGTGGTATTTGGTTCCAGTTGTTAGCCTAGGTCATCCATTTGGCCATAAGTGTCAGTTTTTGTGACACTAGAGAAATGGCGTTTAATGGTACCTAACACCAATTTGATGGTCAAAGATGGGACAGAGACACTCGGAAATGGAAGTTGCCTTGTCAATTTAATTATTGGCTAGTCATATTATTTTTTAGGGCATCGAAATAATTATTAGATTAATTTTCAGTATTTAAAGGTTGAATATTAATATTTAATTATGAAAAAAGCTGGAAAAATCATTTGGGAAGGTTGCTCCTTGTCAAAAATGCCCATGCAAGATTGAAAAACGTCTTTAGAGGTTGGAGATGCGTTTTTATAAATTCAGTCTGCAAGAGAGAGGGAGGAGAGGCTGCTGGTCTGATTTGCAGCCATTGGAGGACCTTCTGAGGCTGCCAAGGGGAAGAGAAGACCAATCAACAGTAGGAGACAACATCTACAGGCTGTTGAGATAGGGCAGCAGTAGTAAATGACTGATGTTCTTCAGTTCTTTGCATCTACATGCTGTTGTGGCAGGGCAGCAGCTGCATTTGACTGATTTTCAGCCATTCTTTGCGACAAAACTCTGATTTTTCTCTCTCTATAGCTTTCCCTCTCATCTCCCAACCATTTCTTAGCCTTGCTTCGAAGATCTTAGCATTTAGACCCCTGGAGGCTGAGAAATTTTAGATTTCTCTGTTGTAAACCCAAATTTGTAGAGCAGAAATCAGGGTTTAGCAGCAACCTCGAGAAGCGTGTCAAAAATTGGAAGCTCCAAGACTTGGATTCAATGGGGCTGAAGCTGTTTTTAGCCTATTCAAGTGGAGGGACCAACAAATAATTGAATTTGGGGCATTTTCCATCTCCATCAAAGCGGGTGAAGGCCAATTGATTGCCCAAAATAAGGAGCAAATCAGATTAAAGACTTGCTGGTGATTTTGAACAGCAAGGGGAGTTGGAATACCGAAAGGGATTGGGAGAATCCCATTGCAAATCAACTTGTTTTTCAATAAAGCTAAAGAAATACCGAATGGGGCACCAATTTTGGAGTCAATTGGGTGTGCATTGTGCAAGAGCAGCAGGTAAATTTGTATTTTCAGATTTTCATTAACTGTTTGCTGCTGTAATTAAGTTGTAATGAGGGATTTACCACCCATCCACAGAAGGAAGGCTGGTTACAGCTCTCTTCCAAGGTGGAGTCAAGTTCTATAGTTCATCTCGTCTATTGTTTCTTACTATAGGTTACCTTATTGTTGTCACTTGCTTGTAGACCATAGCCACATTGAACGGGGATTGGGAAACATGGTTGGAACCCCCTTGCAGGAACACCCTTGTAGGGGGGGGGGGGAAGGAGGGAGACATTCTATGAATAGGGGGAATGGAAACATGATTGGAATGGGGAGGCTCCATTTCGATGACGAGGAAATGGGAAATCAAAAAGTAGACAACTTTAGGATATTTAAAATGATTCAGATAATTTTACAAGTATTCAAAGACACTCTAAAAGCATACTTTAAACATTGTATTGATAATTGTATGAATGATGCAATATATATGAATTCGATGTTACAAATTTCAAATAAGACTTGAGTACAAAGTGCACACAATAAAAAAAAGGTTAAAACTTTAGTGGTTAAACTTTAGAGTCTCAAGAGCCATAATTTATAAATATTTCAAGTTTGAAGATTGAGTAACATATCAAAGCACTCAAGACTTAAGACTCATATGTATCATGACTCATAACTCAAATTGAATGCAGACTAATGTATTGAGTAATGAGTACTCAATAAACTATCAAAATTACTTCACATTGGTAACTATACTCTAGTCTCTAATACATCAAAAAGATGCATCATACATCATACTTGAAGGATATACTAGTCATGATATAGATGCCCATTTGGCATGACAATATCCTCAAGGCTCAAGTCCTAGCCTCTAGAACCTCAAGTCTTATCTGCCATGTCACTAGTGCTCTCTGTTGCTACCTTCTGCGTAGCCTCCTCAATCGCTCGAGTGTGGGACTTGCCCTATTGTATGCTCCTCCTCTTGCTTCATCTTTCAATTTGTAAAGGGTTTGGCCTTCCAATCATACTATTGCAAAGCATACGAAAGTTTGCACTGATGAAGACAAGATCATTGGCCTTTTGCACACCAAGGCTACTCCTTTTCTTATATGCAATGTGGCTGTAAGAGCTAACAACCTAGCTCAAAGTGTGAACTGCTAGGCATTGAAGTGCAGGGCCATCATATCCATAATGCTCCCACCATAGAGGACTGCCTCTAGTGAACCTGTCCACCTTTGCATCACCACAACCATATGAACCATGGAAATTCTTGTAGAGTGCAAGCTGATTCTTCATCATGTGCCTCGTTTCAATATCAGGAACCATGTGTTCTAATATGCACCTCTAGCCATAACTAACCTTCCTGTCGTTCTCCTATCCATGACCTTGAAACTCTAGGTCCAACATGCATGTGTTGAATGCAAAGGATACGCATAGACATTCCATCGTGTCACACATAAGGTACGGATCTCATCATATTGATCATCATTTGGTACCAATTCTAGGTGCTCAATCATGCTGTCCATAGTCTCGTAGACCTTGCCAATACATGGCTGCATTGCATCTATGAGGTGCAATAAGTGCATAACGGGCTGAACCATGGCATCAATCCTCTTCACCTCATTTCCAAATCCCATGTCCTTAGCTATGTCTATGCATGTTATCCTGGTAGGAGTAGAAGCCAAAGGGAAGTTCTTGAACTCATCATTGATGAACGCTTGTTTCAATGCATCATTGTACTCCCTCAAGTGACCTAGCATCAAGTTGTAAGCAAAGCAAGTGTCAGAGTACTTGAGGAGAATCTTTTTAGACTTATTTGAAAATTCATGGCGAATATATTGATGGTCGAGCACAAAAGGTCACATCTAAGCAGCTTTAATATGATGGCTCAACCCATGAAAGCTTACCAATATCCTTGAGAAGATTATTTAAACATTGAGCCATGCAAAACAAACTATAATGTGCGAATAGTAGCTCTTAGCTATGGCACTAGTTGTTCTAATTGTTGGCTCACCATTTGCCATGAATGCCACAACATTTTGTTGCCCAACCATCCCAATGCTGTCTATCCACACATGGGCGAATACATTGGCACTCTTGCCTATGCCTGAAACATCATGAGATGAAACAAAGTACATCTCACCATGAGAATATGCTATTAGCCCATAAACGGATCTCTTGCAGCTCTTGCTACATCCATCTACGGTTAGTGTCACACCGTGGTGTGCACGAAGCATCTTCATATCCTATGCAACATGCACAATCTTGCATCCCTCCCTCTCCAAGAGAGTAGGACGTAGTGCTCTAATGATGGTTTTGTGTAAGTAGGGCCATATTCAACAACTTTCTTGAGCATTCCCTTGAAGAACTCCGACATAATGGATTATTGAACACAATGCACATCATGATTTGAGATAGCATTGGGCCACAATCAAAGCCAAGGCCAAAGCACGAGTCAAAGACTGAGGGAGAGGTTGCTTCATCACCCTCTCAATTAGGGAGGGATGTTGAGCTAAAACACGCTTTACAGCTGATTAGCATTTTTCAACAGCCCTAAAACACGCATAATTAATGAAAAATGCAAGTTTGGTGTGCGGTTCGAGAGTTTTAGTGGTTCCCCAAAACCCTAATTTTTTGGGGTACCCTTCAATATCTATAAATAGACGGGCTAACCACCATTCAGCCTTATCCTTTTGTGCAGGTTTCTCACTCTTCCGTGCAGATTTCAGCCATTAGCCACCTACCATTTGTTGTCTAGCCATCACAATTGTAGTCTATCACTATCCAACCCTAGGCTGCCTATTTTCAGCCATCACCCTGCTGTTTGGAGGTCTCCATCTGCTGCGTCATCACAGCAACTGATCAACTTGCGTTTTCAGCATCTGGTGCCAGGCGAAGGCTGCTGCCATCTCTCCCACTAGGCCACTGTTGCAGTACTTGCGTTTTTGCTATCTAGCAAGCCGTCTACATCAGCAAACCCCTCTCCTGGTGTCACCTTAGTTCCCTGACACTCTGGTGATCAGTGTTTGGTGTTTCCCGCACTTCGACACTTTGACACTCCAACACTCCAACTGGTGGTTACTATAGTTGGGATCTTTCTTTAATGGACTTCACTCTCCGACACTACATTGCTTTGCCTTTGGGCACTCTATACACTCTTACATTCATTTATAGTATTCATTCACTTTAGAGTTTCTTCTCTCTATGTTTGTGTTTGTGTTTGAGTTTTGAGTTTTTACGTTTTGCGTTTAGGGTTTGAGTTTTGCTTGTCTTTGTTTGAGTCTTTTGTTTCAATCTTGGTCGTACATGCTGTGTTTCCTCAGTGCAAACCCTAGCATATCTTCACAAAGGAGTCCTTTGATGAGGAGATGGTGCATGGATCCTCAAATGAGGAGATGTGACATAGCCTAGGCCCTATAGGCTATAGCCTATTATCTATAGTAGCTAACTTTTTTATTGCATGATAATTGATGTTGACATGCTTGGTACTGTAGTCTGGATAATTATATGTATCTTGATTTTACTTAGTACTATAGTCTATTATGCATCTTGGTTCTTGAATCTTGATGTCTATCTTCATTGTTTAGATGATTCATGACTCATAATTCATCTTGTGGTTTTGAAAATTAAGTCTTAAGTTCTAACATTTTGTTGTTTTGAGTCTTAAACTTCTAAGTAATAAGTCTTTTATGTTCTTCAATCATGTAATGATCATGATTCATATACGATGTTTGATTATTGATATAAGTTGTAACATGTTTTAACTTCAAACTTTATGAATTCAATCATATGACATGAAGACTTGAAGGTTTGTTTGAAATTTGGGTAGATATTATTGTAGGCATTGATATATCTAGATACCTATGTATTCATTTTAGAGTAAGATTTGAAACTCCTTCCGTCATTTCCAAAGTTGGTCGAAACTCCAAAACTCTAGTTTTTACCGTTTTTGTTTTTCTTTTCTTCGAAACTCCCTTGTACTATGAATATTGGATACAGACTTCGATCAAAATCAAAATTTATCATTAACAATTTTTCTATTAATAGATAAACAATGAATATTTATTATTTTTAAATTTTATCTCACTATATGAAAGCAATGTGATATGTATAGAAGAAGCGAGTGACAACAATATCAGTCTTCTCATTTTGCAGATCCCACAAAGCCTCAAGGATAGTTTGTTATATGTGAGGTACATCAAAAGTAGATGCCCTGACCTCCAATATGCTTTGGACATGGGAGGATGAGGGTGTAGCCGTAGCCTATATCTTAAGAGGGTGCAACTGATGCTGTTGTGGAATGTGTGTGGCAGGATCAATAGCCACACGCTGCCTTGATCGATCCAAGGCATCTTGATTTGTTGCACACGCCTCGAGCTCTCACCTCTTCCCAGGTGTCAATTGTGTGCAAAAGTGCACCTCTTTTCCTTCCTCTCCTAAGAAATGAGGGTTGTGCCTTTTCAACTCAACTCGTGTGTCTATAAGGGTATAGCTTGCATGTCCCATTGACGGGCTCCGTCACCACGAATAGGGTCCTCAATGTTCACTTCATCTCACCATGACCAATCTTTAGGTGCGTTGCACCATGTTCAGCTTTGGGAGGATCTAGCACCGATCATTTTTGGTGATGAGGGTTGAGGCACATGTTGAGCAAGTGAGGCAAGCTATGGAGGAAGGTTGTGAGAGGTTTCAAGCAAAGGGCTATAGGGCACAGAGAGAGAGATAGAGGGGAGTGGGAGAGAGCGCAAACTGTAGTGTTGGAGCTGAGAGGTAGGCGATTGGTGAGCATGCTATAGAGCAGGCAGGTTGTGTCACATGGCGGATTGGAGTTGGGGGTAGAGGCAAAGACTATTTAGGTCAAAAAACAACATTTCAATGACTTAGGTGAGTGTTAACCTGGTCGTGTTGGAACGGGCAGCTTGGGATGTTCTTGACATGGCAGCCATGGAATGTTCTAGGCCTGGGAGACGCATTTCCTGTCCCAACCCGTTAGGGAACGATGTTCTGGCGGTCCAAGGCCCTGTTTTACCCGTTCCATGTGGCTATGCTATAGACAGCCTACAGGGGTTGCTATGCCTCCAACAACCTCCTAATCAGTTGGGGGTAGCTCTTTGATAGCTCCCAATGGCTAGGCTGATCACCAATGGTTGGAAAATTGTAGCCACAGCTCTTTCTCCTTCTCTCCTAACCTCCATACTATTGGAATGAGGCTCCACTAGCCTCTTATAGCCTTTCCCTCACTTGCATGGGTAAGTTTTGCCAAGTGGCAGTCATTTTTCAACAAATTTCAGCTTAATTAAATTAATATTCAGAGTATTAATTCTAAAAATTAATTTAATTATTATTTCTTGCTCAATAAATTAACTATATCTACCAAAAATTGGCTAGGCTAATTTATCATCCACGCAATTTGGAGTATTCATTAGCCCTCAATATGGCATTGTTAATTAATCAATTCCTAGTTTCTAATGTCACCATTGACATTTGTTAGCAGTCATGTTTATCATGCCTTGTCATCTCTTGCTTGTGAGCCTCAGTCTGAGTCAGACAAGGACTTCAGGAGCTCTGACCTGTCTATCACTTGTTTTGATGGAGGAGGTAGCTCATTCTAGAGCACTTAGTTTATTGCATTTCAGTGCATTTTCTCCTCCAATCGAGATTTATATGTGCATTTCTTGTGGCAATTTTTTCATTCTTTAGCTTGCCTCACCTATTGGACATTGTCCACCCTTTCTAGGATTTTTTTGAGCATTTTCCACTTGGCAGTTAGTTAGATTATCATTTTTCCTTCTTCGTTGGTAGGTGCATACTCTAGTGTTGCCGTCATCATCAGCCTGATATGGTGCCCTCATTGACATTGTGGGCTGCGTGCAGGGACTGATCAATCGTCCTTCTGTATTCAGCATTTGTTTCTTGTTGAGTGCACGTTTCTTTTCTTCTTCTCTTGCAGATTGTCTCTCTCTTCCTTTATGTTCAAGTTCCTTCTTCCATTGTGTACTCTCACATGGTATCAAAGCATGGTATCTGAGAGCAACATAGAGTTCGTGAGGCCATCCACATCTGTGTTTGCTGAAAACTCAAGCTCCTAGTAGTTGGCGACTGCACTTGGAGCTCAGGTGTCATCATTTGGAGCCTATTGGGTGGAAGCAACTGTCTGTTGACCAGGGGACTACCTTCTGCAGTCAAACACAACCTTTCAGGAGCAAGCGATAGCTTTCACATCAGTGTTTTGGTGCTTTTGCATCCTTCATGAGCAGTCAACGGTATTTTCTTCCTCAGGCAGGCCTTCTACATCGAGATCTCTATATCCTTTAGTTGATTCCTCTTGTCTTGGGGCTATCCATAGCCAAGTGCAACTTTTTGTGGGTGTTTTGCAGATATTTACAAAGATGTCTTATCACCAGTTCTTTATTGACTTAGAGGATGAGGTTTCTATTCCTTCCTCTGAGAGATGAAGAGATTTTCGTGCTAGTTCACGCGACGACCAGAGGTTACCTAGCCCGTTTGTACGAGATCCCTCTCCTCCATGTTTTCTCCATGTTTCACAGAGACAGCTCGTTTTGCTAGCCTTCATATACCTTCCATGGCACCCTCCCTCTCTAGAGGTGCCCATACTCCCTCCTTTGTCCAAAGAAGACCGGCTTGATAGTTCCAACTACTTGCTTTGGTCGTGTAAGGTGGAGTGTATCCTTGATACTTTTGATCTTCGGAAGTTTGTTACCCACCCTATTCCCTATCTAATGGAGGATCCCACTGTTGGATCATTGATGGATCGTGGCCTTTTGGGATTGGCTCAATTCGAGAGCTTGATCTTTCCTTTTTGTGAGCTTACAAGATTTTGTCCTAGTGCATGTGCAGAGGTTGCGAAAAGCAACGGAAGTGTGGACAAAGCTTGCTTCTTTGTATCATCAAAAGACATTTGCCCATTGGATTACTCTCGAGAAGGAATTATGGATGCTTGCTGTTGATGCTTCTTCTTCCATGAAGGATCATATCAACAGGTTGGAGGACATGAGGGATGAGGTTGCGGCCCTCGGTAGGATGATCTCTTTAGAGGATATGGTTATGATTCTTTTGACTCAGTTGCCATCTCCCTAGTTTGATGTCTTCTACACCATCCTTCTTACATCGAGGACCCGTGAGAAGCTTCTATGGGAGGAGCTTGCCCCGCTTGTTTTGGAGCATGACGAGTGCGCCAAAGAGGTAGCTAGTGGATCCACGTCCACCAAAGCTTTTGTTGCAGGATTGGGAGGGGGGACGTAGAAGAAAGGGAAGTCACAGGCTAAAAGAGAGAAGAGTTCTTTAGGTTTTGACTCTGACTTGGAGAAGCCTAAATGCCCATATTGTGGGAAGGGAACACATCCACAGGAGAAATGTTGAAAGAAGAATCCTCACCTCGTCCGGGAGCGAAGAATGGCCCTAAGACATTTGAGCCTTCTACCTCTACTTCAACAGTTACACATGAGTCAGTGTTCCTTCATATTGTTGACTTGGAGGAGCCTCTTTAGTGGTTGCCTCATCTTTTGAGAGGCCTTGGCTGGTTGATAGTGGACCTTCTAGTCATATGACTCCACAAGGTGCTTTGTTGCACGATCTATACCCTTCTGAGGGTTTAGTCATTGTTGGTGACCTTGTTTCGGTGCCTATTTGTGGTGTTGGCACTTTGCCTTTATTTCCTGACTGTGTGTCGAGCTCCCTTTCACATGCTCTTTTTGTTTTGGACTTGGGCTTTTCATTCCTCTTAGTTTATGGCTTTACAAGGCTTGGTACTTGGGTTGTCTTCACCGAGCAGGCCGTTTGTATTGAGGATTCTTCTACAGTGGCTCTTATCGCGACAGGTTGGCAGGAGAGCGGGTCTCTTATGCAAGGTCCTTTGAGGCAGTTGTCACCCATTCTTGTTTATGCACCCTCTTTTCCACATGTTCCTTCCCATCCCCCACCCTTGTTAAGAAGAGTGCTAGGGTTTGCACCGAGGACACACAGAGTGTATGACCACGACAGAAACACAAAGACACAGACACAGACACAGAGGGCAAAACTCAAACCCTAAACGCAAAACTCACAAACACAAACAGAAGAAGGGAGAGAGAGAACACAACTCTGAAGTGAATGAATGCTGTAAATGAATGTAAGAGTGTACAGTGTGCTCAAGGGCAAAGCAATGTCGAAGTGTGACGACCACTGAAGACGTATCCCAAGTCTGTGACCACCAGTCGGAGTGTAGGAGTGCTGAATAGTGAATAGCAGCAGGTTGGTCACCTAAACGCAGCAGTCTGGAGGCTGGAAATTGGTAAACGCAGCAGTGTACCACCAATCGGGGGCTGGAAATTGTGCACAGTTTGCTGTAAATAGCAGGCTGAAACAGTGGCTGAGAGTGTCAGGGCCTGCAATACTGAAAACACAGGTTGGCTGACCTTGGAGATGGACAGCAGGCTGAACAGCAGTCTGGGACAGTCTGGAGCTGTCGCCTACAGCAATGGACAGGCTGAAGATGATGTGGCTGCAGTCGATGATGGCTGGACAGCAGATGGAGGCAGGCTGCAGGCTGGAATGGGCGCCAACAGCAGCCGAGGGTGTGTGGGCTGGTGTAACCTGCAAAACAAGGATGATGGTTGAATGGGGGCAGCGTGTCTATTTATAGATATGGAAGGGCGCCCCAAAATTTAGGGTTTTCACTAAACTTTCTCAAACCGCTTCCCATTTTAGGGTTTCCACTGAACTCTCTCGAACCGCTCCCCATTTTAGGGTTTTATTGTAAAAGAGCATTTTTAGTGTGTTTTGGGGCTGTTTAAGAGGCTAATGAGCAAGTAATGCATATTTTAGCTCAACAACCCTCTCCTTCAGTGGTTCCCTTGTACCCCCCATCCCTTTTAGAGGGGGACGATCTTGATGATGCGGTTGTGGATTTTCTGGCACCTATTGTTTTAGAGGGGGCTTCCTCATTTTCTAATCTAGTCGAGATTTTATATGCATTTCCTGGGGCAATTTTTGCATTCTTCAGCTTGCTTCACGTGTCGGACATTGTCCACCCTTTCTAGGATTTTTCTTAGCATTTTTCACTTGGCAATCAATTAGATTATCATCTTTCTTGCTTCCTTGGCATGTGCGCACTTCGACTCCGTCATCTTTCTCTGTCTTCCGTGCTGCCGTCATCATCAGCTTGATCTGGTGCCGTCATTGACACTGTGAGTTGCGTGCAAGGACTGATCAGTCCTGTATTCAGCATTTGTTCCTTGTCTAGTGTAGGTTTCTATTCTCTTTCTCTTACAGATTGTCTCTCTCTTCCTCTGTGTTTGAGTTTCTTCTTCCATTGCGCACTCTCACAACATTAATGGCTAATAAAATCGTCTTGGTCAAAATCTGACATTGGGTACCACCTAGCACTTGTCAAGTAACTTTGCCTTTGGCACTCACTGACTTCTCAAGGTCCTTGGCTATCATTATGAAATAACTAACTTGTACATCAGATGTGCACCCCAAATTTGCACATTTGATTAACACTTAATCAAATGCTAAGTAAAACATCAGAATTTCACATCCTCATGACAAGGGACACAAGAATTAGAATTCATTTTGATTAAATTAGTAAATCCATTTCTCATTTTGGTGACATATCCCCCTCTTGAGACAACGCAAGCAATTGGGATTGCATGCAGTTAAGATCCAAGATGATAGACGAAATGATCAATATACATTTTTGAGTAACCAAGTATATTGTCGTTATTGCATGTTTTCTTGATGTATAGTTTCATACATGTTTCAAAGTAACTAAGAACACTGTTGTCACTTCATGCATTACTAATGTATAGTTATATAAGAGGGTAGTCATTGCATTAGTAAACAACCAATCGCAATTGTACAAAACTGTGGCTATTAAAGTGCAAGTATATAATTGAGCATAATTGTAGAAACTCAAGTGTTTGGCACATTGATCGTAGAAGTCTCAAAGCTTACTATCTCGAAAGGACAAATATGAGAGAGAAAGAGACTCCAAATAGAGCCAAGATTAGCTTTCTAAATGAGTATTTGGTTGCTTCTTAATCAAATCTCGTTTTTGATTAAGGGCTTGCTTGGATTCTTAATCATAAGTAAGCTGTACATTGGATAAAACTTTTGATTAAGGTTTGCTTTATAACTCAGGTGACTTGTTTATTAGGCATACAAAATTTTTGAAATTTTAAATCTAATGAAAGCTTCACATTGCACCTTGTTTGGTTTGCCCTTGTCCTTGTACTACCTAGCTTGTATACTTGGCCATGGCATGCCATGGTATCAAATCCTTCATTGATGGTGAAATAGTCACTGTGCAAAGAGCTAGAGGTTTATTTAAGTTAAAATGATTAAATTTCTTATTTTGGGGACAGGAGTCTCATCACTGAATGGATTATTGGGTGTGGTGGAAGAATGTAAAGATGAGTGAGGTATTGAATGTGGGGGTTTGGGTTGGGTAGACAAATGTTTGGCCTGGTATTGCATGTGGCACCAAGGTGCTTGGTATTGCATGTGGGGGTTTGGGTTGGGTAGACAAATGTTTGGCTTGGTATTGTATGTGGCACCAAGGTGCTTGACATTGTGACTAATGGCAGTTGGTCCATTGAAGGTGGTAAAGCTTGATAGAAGTTGGATGGACCACTAAGCATAGCATTTGGTGAGATGTATGTCGATCTGAGTCATGTTCAAGGCTTGATATATGCAGGATGGATACCCATGAGGCTAACTTGGATGTCCCCAATGGTGCTTGGTTTGGAGGAGAAACCACCACCATCGCTGCATCTCTACCATCTAGCTAAGGGATAGATAAGGTTCTTGTGGGATATGCATCTAGAGTAAGTACCTCGGGCGTGGTGAATTATGTAATGGGTGACTATGTGCATGTAATAATAGATGGAATGTGAGAAATGGGTGGGATTTACGAATGATTAGATGCACTAAAAGAAAAGACAACATAATTACCAAGTGAATGAGAGGTGTTATCCGATCTTCTTTCTCTACAGTCACCTTTCCTTGCATTCACCTATCAAAATTGGTCATGGTTATCATGAATACTTATACCATGGCTTACACATGAGACAGAATTATTAAAGGACTAGTAGAATGTAGAAATATGTATTTTGCACCAATTCTTGTGGGATTGGAGTTTGAATGGATTGGATGTGGTATTGTTCCTATGTCAATGCGTCCTCCTTGGGTTGCAAGTTTCGGGTCCTTGAACACTTCAAAATCAAACTGTGGTGCACCTTCCTTTGGAATTTAGATACGGTCATTTAGATGATATGTCAATGGAGTAGGAATATGATGATGTAGATTTTGAGTATAATGCCTTTAGTCCTTGCCTGACTTTTTCACATCTTAGCCTGATAATCTTGGAATATCCATTTTAGGTAAGAAGATACATGGACCTTGGAAGGATACCTTCCATCCGAGGGGATTCTTCCATTTGAGAAATGATCAGGGATACTTGGAAGAAAAATTGGCTTAGCCAATTTAAATATTGACTGGTAAAATTAAATTTTTAAGCACTAGAGTAATTATTTATTTTGAAAATTAATTTAATAAGCTAGATGATGCTGGAAAATAAAATTAAAAGGTTGTCACTTGGCAAAACTTGCCCATGCAAGTGGAAAAGATGTATTTAGGGGTTGGTGGAAGTCTATTTCAGCCATTGTGAGAGAGGAGGTTGTTACAGAGCAAGGAGATGTTTCTGATGTGATTTGCAGCCATTAGGGATCAGTTCTATAGCATACGATAGCAGTTTGGACTCTCCAGGAGTAGGTGATAGTAGCCCAAGGTCCTTCTAGTGCAGATGACAGCATAAAGGAGGGGGCAATGGTCTTTTTGATGGTCCTATGCTGTAGATGATAGCTTCCATGGCTATTTGAGTTGGGCAACAGTAGTTTTTCAATGTTTCTTGTGATGAAACTCTGAAATTTCTCTCTCTACAGCATTCTCTCTCATCCCCCAACCATTCCTTGAGTTATCTCAGTATTTTCCAGTAGTTTGAGGTATCAAAGGAAGAGATTTTAGTCAATCTTTGCTGTAAACCTTAATTTACAATAAAAAGCAAGGTTTTGACAGTCACCTCGGGATGTTGCTCAGAATTAAGGGCCTAGGACTTGAATTTTAGCGGCTGAAATTAAGGAATTTCAAGGAGATCCAAGAGGCTAGTCAACCCTAATATCAAATTTGAGGCTGAATTTGTCTTTCAAAGAGTAGGGTGAAGGCCAATTCCCAAGCAAATCTTAAGAAGACTTCAAGAGGGAAATCCTTGATGTATTTGTGTCTCAATAGAAGTTGCAAAGAAGGTGGTATGACTTAAAGAAAATTGGAATGTCCACATGAAGTATTCTAACATGTTTCTTAATCTATCAATGTATGTGGAAGGGATTACAAATTTGTCAAAGTTGAATAAGTACATTTGTGGGCTTGATTTACATCTTTCTTTAGATGTTGATACCATGTAGCCCAAGGCTATACATGAGGTTTTGGTTTAGAGGCTTGTTGGTCAGTTTTGACAGCAAGAGAGACTTAGATTAGTAGAGGAGATCAAAGGATCTCGGTTATACTCCTTCCATTTGCTATACAAGTTAAAGAAATATTGCAAGGGGTGCCAATTTTAGGGCCAACAGGGTTTCCAATGTCCAAGATTAAAGTAGTAAAGTGTGCATTTTGGGTTTATGTGAATTTTATGTTAATTTATGTAATTAAGTGCTTAATCAGGGAATACCCCCCTCTCCAAGAAGGAAGGCTGGTTTCATGGTTCTGTTGTTGAGACACCATCAATTCCCTTGACTTGGTGGGCCCAAGGCACCTAATTGAAGGTCAGAAGCTTTGCTCTAGTGCTGAAATTGTATTCAATTGAGCATTATAGCAAGAATGTCTTTAGATAGTGAGATGGGATCAAGCAAGGATGATGCCACTCAATTTGAAAATTCACTAAGTGTTGGAAAAAATGCAATGGTTGAACTTGGACAAGGCACGCAGCATGGACAGCAACCTGAGAATGAAGGAATTGGACAAGAGTTGGGTCCTTCTAGGTCTCTTGAGGCTGATGACCAGCAGGAGGAATAGGAATTTGATGACCAATGTAAAGATCAGCTGAGGACAGCAGTTGAAATGTTTGTGCAATTGGCAAATGATCCTCAGTTTATGCGCTTTTTGAACCCTTAAAGGAGGGCAGCAATAATCTTCAGGAAGATTTTTACAGGATAGCTCGTGTACAGCTGTCCGTGAGACTATGCCAACCTTGTAGAGCTCTATGTTTCTATTACTGTCCTGTTGCAATCTTTCAGCATTTTCATTTCTGGTCTCTGTTATGCTTAACTCTCATTTGACAGTATTATTTCTGAAATAAAATTTGTTGCCTAATCTGATTCAGGATTGTATCTTCACTCTTAGTTCGAAATATTTCAATGCCCAACAGTATTTTCATTGAAAAGAATTCACAAGGAACAAATTATTTTGGCCTTCACCCAATTGTAGTAGCAAAAAGTAAATTAAACTTAAACAATTTTGCTGCCTAGAGAAATGGCTGAAATCACTCACATGGATCTTTTTCTTGTACAAGAAAGTTGGCAAGCCTGCCAGCTTTTCAAGCTGCAAAATGTGTGAAAGTCAACCCAGATACACCTCAGAAGCAAGTGCGATATCTTACCCTACAATGTAAGCATCACACCTCTCAAAAGATTTGTGTATACAAAGTGGTTTTGGAACTAATATGCTGCATTGACAGGCAATAAAAAACTGTTAACCCCACAGCCTAGGTTGCGGACTGGTTTTTTCTCTGAGCTTGAAGCTAGTGCTTTGCCCTCTGGTGCTATGGCGGAGGCTTGCACATCCAGTGGTGTCGCAAAATATGGGAAGCCTTTAGGAATTGATGCCAAGATAAAGGTGGACTTGATTGTAATTGGATCAGTGGCTGTGGATCCAAAGTCTGGTGCAAGGCTGGGGAAAGGAGAGGTGAGTGAAGAATTATATTTTAGTATAATGTGCAGGTACAGTTAAGGTGGATTAAGTTTCTCTGTTTATTGAAATGTTTACTTCTATATGCATCAGGGATTTGCTGAGCTGGAGTATGCCATGTTGAGATACATGGGGGCCATTGATGATTCAACATTAGTGGTTACGTCAAGTAAGTTAACCTTTCTAAATGGAAAATCTCTGCTCTTTGTTTGTGATCGTATTTGGTGACTCTTAACATTGCTACTCCCTTTTTTGTTGAGTAGTTCATGACAAACAACTTGTGGATGATATTCCTGTTGACAAATTGCGAATTCATGATGTGCCAGTAGACATCATTTGCACACCTACACGAATTATCTACACCAATACAACTATTCCAAAACCTAAAGGTAAGAAGTTAGATAGAATTAAGTTTTCTGACCGTGAAAATATTAATAGTATATGAGGGGAGATATAGACATGATAAGTAGGTCTCTTAGACACTAACTTTCAATTTGATGAAATATGAAAGTCTAGTCTCTATAGCCTTGCAAACATTCATCTCCTTGCACTATATAGTTTTTTACTTGGAGGAAGCTCAAGTCAAGAATGACAGTGAGATCTTTTTGCAAGTTTATCTATTGCAAAGTGATTTGTAGTACCTGTGTTTGGCTGTGAAATTGGAGAGAGAACTAACAAGACTGTATTGACACATCATATTTACTTACAAAGCGGGATCGGGCTATATGTGTGATGGTGATGTATTGTCATAGTAGAACATGTTTTTCACCCCCTTGTCTTAAAGGGTTTCCTTTCTAGATCCTTTTCCAACTCTGTTCTTATAGAAGTACATCTTCATTGTGTATGTTAGATTTCTTGTGTGCATTGATGCAAGTGTGGTGTTTCCATTTTGTTTCCTAGGCGGAGTGGTTCTGCTCTTGTTTGTTTTTGTTTTCTGAGTAAAGACAGCCAAACACCTATGGGGGGCACTTTTCCAAATATTAGCCAAGAGAGCAAGGTAAGAACCATGCTGGGATTGTTTCTATGGGCAGGCGATAGCCTGCATATCAAATGAACAATGGAGCTTGATCATAATGGGGTCCTCCTCTGTTGCCAAGGAGGACTAACTGCATGCAGCATGTTTGAGTGGGCAAGAACCCACACTTACACAGGCATAATGCACCCAACAAAAGTTGAGCCCAGAATCTCACAATACGTGCCTAAGCCTTAATTGTTAGAATGTAGCTTTGGGACCTCACCCATTTTTCATATAAGATATCTGCAAGAGCTAGGACTTTTAGTGCACCTCGTTTCACCTCTTAGTGAGCCCACTGCCTAGGTGTATATAGTGTCCTAGCCTCTTTTTGGTCTTGGAGATCATTTATGTTAGTGGCCCTTATGTTTGGGCACCTGGTAAGTTCAAGTGAATGTAGGGCCAAGGTTTTCTATGTGAGCTCAAAAATCTGTCATGTTCTTTATGGTGCACTGATATTTTGGCTAGTTGATTGCAGAGTTTTCTTTAACTGTGTGGGGCTGTTACAGGTATCTATTGGGAGCTCCTTTCTCCTGAGAAGCTGGGCCAAATACGTGTCTTACAAGAGCTGAAGAAGAAGATTGAAAAAGAAACTGGTCAAACTCTTCCCACCGGGCCTTCAGAAAAGCTTCCTCCTCTTGCAGAACGCAGGCCATCTAGGAAATCAGCTGAGAGCTCCATCAAGGGAGCAAATATTTTTGTTTGGAATCTTGATATCTCCACATCTTGGAAAGCATTGCAGGAGCATGTAGTCAATGCAGGAGGAGAGCCATTAAATGTAAATATGATAAGGAAAGAATCGAGCTTTAGATCAATGGCAAGAGTGCTTTTGAAAGAGGGGACAGATGCTGAAGCTGTAGTCAAGGCACTTGATGGATCAAAACTTGGGAAGTCTAAAATTAGAGCGAAAATTGATACACCACCATCGTCATCAGAGGAACAAAATGCTGCTACTTGATTCAGAAGTATGTCAGTATAAGAGTTTCTAAAGACTGGAGCGAAAATTGATACACCACCATCATCAGAGGAGCAAACTGCTTCTATTTGATTCAGTGAAGTATGTTAATGTAAGAGTTCCTGCCTCTGCTGCTAAGCATTTCCTAAGCTTGTACTCGGGTCGGGGGCTTAATGTCTGTCCACGGTAGCGTTTTTCAGAATGTGAGCCATTGCGATTTGAAGTGGATTTGGTGCTGTAAGTCTCTTTTGCAGCCCCAAAGATGCGTCCGTGGCATTTGGGACTGTTTGTTAATAGTGAAGCACAATGACTCTGGTAACTGATTGGAGTGTGGACTTTGCCTTGGTTCTATGCGAAGAGGCTCTAGCACTTCTTTTTTGTAAAATTAGGTAATCTCTATACACTGCACTGTGTAACCTTAGTCTCGCTCATCCCAGCCAATATTGGTTTACAAATTTCTAGTAAAGTCTCAGTAAGGCTTGTTGAAAAGAATTAACTTTTTGGATGAGTTCTCGAGTCTAGCTTGGAATCTCCTAGTAATGCATGAAACTATTATGTACCATGAGACCAAATCCTCTTGAGGAACATGTACCATATCAAACTGCCAATGAACCTTTCAATTGAGCAATGTGGCTTTGAATCTAAATGGGAGTCAAGAATAAAGGTATTTCATGTAATGTAGTTATGTCATTGCCATTAGAAATGCAAAAGTGGACTACTATTTTTATGTGGGGTTCAGTAGGATATAAGAATTCTAGTTTGCCAAATTCCCACCGATCATAGGGATGTAGCATAGGTTCCACTCCTCGCCAAACCTTTTGACATGAGATCGAATCTTTCTTCGATAGACATCAATAGACTATGTCTGTAATGTTGTGTTAGCAATAGAAAATAATCTAAGTCATATCATCCAATTGAATTTGGGCCAAGCAACTTGTTCTTTTTTCCCATGAAACTATCTTAGAATCTGAGTAACTTAGCATGTATAGTATTGGCATGCAATTTATCATTCATTGGATACCAACCCAATTTTTGAAGCATGACTCTTCATAAATAGACCGAATGAGTATACAATGAAAGATTGTACACTAATGGGTTGATCAACATTGAGCACATATCACTATGAGCCATGTATTTTAGTATTTCCATGTAGAAACCCTCATCTATGGCGGAAATGTGTGATGGAGACCCAGGGTTGCATGGCTAAAACAATGATCAATATAGCGCCACCATGAGAGTTTTCACATCCAAAATGGCTTCACCATCCATTCTTTTTGAAGTTCAGATATGACCACATGAAATCCATGAAATGTCAATGTGGAGAGTTTTTTTT
This sequence comes from Lygodium microphyllum, assembly GCF_053477565.2. NCBI lineage: Eukaryota > Viridiplantae > Streptophyta > Polypodiopsida > Schizaeales > Lygodiaceae > Lygodium > Lygodium microphyllum. Next base: position 72,262,878 of record NC_141153.1, read on the forward strand.
CTAGAGCATGAAGTGGATGGCTCAACCATGTACGTCAAGCTAGTCTCGAACTAAGGCAATTAGGGCTAGTAGTAAGTAAGTACGGTCAATACAGTTGTTTGTGCCACTCTTAAGGTGCATATGGAAAGGCTATGCTTGTGATTTCCAATAAGTAAATTTGGTGGAGATTCATTCCAACAACAACTTACGTAAAACATTCACCCCTAAGTGCCTTGCAATATTCCCTTTGGGAACCATATCGCCTTGCCTCCTAAGGCCTACAAATCATATTTGATGCAGTTAAGAGGGATGATTTAGAAATGTTAAATCAATAGTTTTGAAGATCGACCAATAAGTCGTATATATCCAATGCTTTACTAAGGATATCTCAATCAACTTCCAAAATTATAAAAGTATCTTTAGCTAATACTTGGCCAACAAATTGGTGACGTGAAGGAAGAGACAAGCCTAGTAGCTTCTCATTAGTAGCCAAATGCAATACCAACGTCAACATAAGATGCAAAGCAAGAGTAAAAAACATAGGACTTAAAGAAGGGTAGACTTGTCTTATCGATCAAGCAATAGTAAATGGTTCAATAACACCATCATTCAACATGACTCTAGAGGATGCACCCTTGCTTATGTATACTTCAAATGAGACAATTGAGGCCCAAAACCCATCATTTGCATAAGCTCAACAAGTATGTTTCAGGTAATTAAAGGCTTTCTCCAAATCTAATAAACCTAGATTGACTTGGATGCACAATACTAGAAAAATGCCCATGTAGATACTTAGCCAACACTTTGGAGGAGATTTTATATAGGCCACTCATCAATGAGATTGGTCTCCAATGTTTGAGCATTGAGGACAAGGGGACCTTTGGGATCATCTTAATAATGCCCTCTTTCCATGAACCATGCATAATTCCAAACACCCAAACCTCCTCCCAATACATGGTTATCAAAGGTGCCACTAGGCAACTAGCATAAGTCTCAAAGAACTCATTTGTGAGACCATGTCATCCATGACTTTTATCATTGGTAAATGCAACAAAACATCCATTATTTCATCCTCACAAAATTTAATGTTCAAGGTAGTTGTTATATCAAGAGAAAGCTATTCCTAAATCAACTCATAAAACATGAAATGAGCATGCCTAATGCAATCTGAATGTGGCTGTTGCAATCCGCAAGGATCTACAAATATTGTCAGCACATATACACAATAGTCAAGAGGATTCATAACCATTTGATTATTAATAATCGATAGTCGCACCATATTCTCTCGTACGAAGGAGGCATGTAATCGCCAAAAGAATTTGTGCATTGATAGGAGTTATATCTTGCAATCCCTTAGTCAAAGTCGTAGGTTTGACCTATTGATAAGAGTGTAATTGAAAATGGTCAATAAGATAAGCCAAGGGCATAGATAATGATACCAACAAAGCATAATCTAGAGACTCAATCAAGGTTTTCCTTAGTAGCATGCAAACGTTGCCTCTAAAGGGAGGCATACTAAGTTCCATATTATTGAGTAACTCTTTGTACATTTCCAATCAACTGATCAAGATATGTTATTTCTTGACATGGAATCTCAAGCAAAGACCAATCTAGTAATACCCTTAGGCATATCCACTACACAATGTGTAGAATTAGAGTGGGAGGGGCCCACATGTATGTCGAAATCACCCATCAACAAACCCGCTCCACCAAGAAAAATACTTAAATTTGAGTTGTTTTGCACAACACATCCCACCCATTTTCATGCAAAACATGTAACTTATAATTTTTGCTATGAAGGCAAACACCACAAACATTCCACTGGTAATCTTCATTTGCAATATGAATAGAACTTAGATTTGAGGCATATCTTGCCTCGATTTGACCTTAGATGCCAAGGCCTCAAGCACTCCATCATTAAAAAAATTATTAGGACAACATATGCATTCTACCATGAGCCTTTGACTTGGAAGTAGAAGGTTTATCCTCATTCTTCGAGGGAGAGTATAATTGTAGCATAGGTTGCTTCCTTTTGTCCAAATCCCACTCAACAAGGTGTTCATAAATGCCATAACCATCAATCATCATGTTGGGATTATTGATTAAGTTGGCTCGTACTTTTAGCTTTTTGGGGGGTTCTACCATAAAGTGGCCTAGTTTCCCTAAAACAAAACAATGACAAGCCAAAGTGCCCCATTTGAGGCAAAATTGTAGTGGATGCATGCCAATAGAATTGATATACGACCAATTAGGCCTCTTGCAGGTAGTGTCCAAAAGCATATATAAATAATGCGACTTTGCTGCCTAAATGCTTGGAGGAACCAAAACATTATGTATGGTAGCCATGTCATCTTTCAATAAAGACCAATAAATTGTTGGGCATACTTTAATCTCAACCTAGATAGGACATCCCTCCTTGAGTAAACATAGGAAATCCACCATGGGCTGCCATGGCATTACATGAACCAATTGACAAATGTTTTAGAAAAAGGTAGCTTATACAAGAGGATGTCGGGACTTCTAGTCAAGTTCAAAATGACATCATAAAGGCCTCTAGGACCCATAAATATCTCATCCACAAAATCTTGTTGCAAAACTATATAAAAACATTAATGAATCCCCAAAAACATGGGAATTTTAGCTATGAAGAACAATATAACCCCTCGCTCATAGAAAGCAAAAAATGAGCACAACACTTTCTAAGTATTCACATGCATGTCTAGGATACCCCCTTCACCAAAGCTTAGAAAGTTATGTTGATTATGCTTAATATACTCTCCTTGTAGAGGACTAGCGATTTCTAGCAAATGATCCCAATCTTGCTCTTGAGAATCATCAGACTAAGTAGCAGCCTAAGCATATGAGCATATCATCTGCAACATGCTTACTATGCTTGACAACTAGTTGCAATTTTATGCATGGCACCATCCTTCTTCATTATCTGCCATTTCTTCTTCCTTCTCTAAATCCAAACCCATGGTCACCATAGCTTTGTCAATGAAGGGCATATTAAGATAAGACATAGTCATGAAGAAAAAAATGATCCATTACCTTGAAGTCTCCCTCCCTCACTCACTTCGTTCCTCTGTGTGTATGTGTGTTGGATCATAGATGTGCAGCTATGTAGGATCACCACACATGCCAACTATGTCACATTGCAGGTTGCCACTATAGGTTTGTTATGTTTTAGGTCTAGGAGCCTACCTATGTGTTTGCCTACTTGTTTGTGCTACATATGTCTATTTACAAGCGTGTTTAGGGTTATATATGTGTGTAGAATTGTGCAGTTATTTGTTGACACTTTTTTGTAGGTATGTGGTTTGTAGGACATTGTACCTATAAGAAATATTCAATACAATATTTATGTCGTACGCTTCAATGAGCATGTTCAACACTTGAGTATTGTACTAGTTGAGCTACCAAGGAAGTGTGTGTGTGTGTGTGTGTGCAAATAAATGGATAAAGTTTTAATTACAAAGAAGCAAGATGTATAAAGGTTGTTTGACCTAATAAGATTATTTTACATGACCACGTAGCCCCTCATTATGAACTTGAATGACTTACGGTGCTAGCCTTGGAAGATTGTTGTCTCCCACAAAATTGACTTGTGTAAATGCCATGCTTTGTTGACGTTTTTCTCTAGCCATTTATTTGTCCTAATTTTATTTGTTGAAGTGTGGGAAATATGATGTTAGCCTACAAGTATATAATATTTTCATGGTTATGAAGATTCCAAGTGTGAAATAACCGAGAATGCTAGCATTTGTGGAGTTGTTCCTAGATGCCTTTGTGCTTAAAAAATGAGACCTTGTTTGTCCATGGAACAATGTATTGGATAACTAGAAAAAGCAACTTCTGTAAATCTCTCCTCGTTAAGCTTAATTTTTTCTAACAACCCCACCTTGACTAATATCATTTATGATGTTGGTCATTTTGTTGTTGACATAATATTTGTGACAAACATTAGAGTGGCCACAACCCAAATAAATCATTTACTTTGTTAGAAAGATATACATGTTTATTTTTTAAGTATACAATGCATTTCAACCCTTGTTATAAATGTATTGTCAATGTGAAGTATATTTTGTAATCTACTTTTGTGTTGAAACCTCAATTTAGATTTTATATTGTGACTCCACCACAATGGTTGGTCTCTAGTGCAGCAGCTCCATGGATCTTCACCATTTAAGTAGCAAATGAAGTGAGGTCTACTTCTACTCAACAAGCATCACATGGGGACTCTATCTATTATATGAATGGATGCAATAAAACATATTCCCAGACCAAGTCGTCTCATACATATCTTTGTGCCAAATTGGAAAATCTTTAAAATATTATCTACCAAGGTCAAAGCATATAAAATGTCAATCCTTATATTGAGAATCATTTGTGGTTGCATATGAATCCAACCTTATGAAACTTGCAATCACTAGAATATTTTGTTGAGCATATTGTTAGTGCAATTTGGTGAAGAAATCACGTGATTGATAATCTCAAAGCATTGATGCAAATCAACAACTCGTTGTTTCCATAATGCTTTTGCATAGAGGCCACTTAACACATCAATTATTGCAAACAAGTTTCCCAATCTAATGAAGGAATAACAATCTACTACTTGTGGTGTTGCCAAGAAACTTTGTAAATGCTAGACCTCAAACATGTCAATTGTGTTTTGCGATTTTTGGTTTAGAATGGATAGAGCATTTGAGCATTTAAGCTTATCGAAGGCATATACATATTTTGATTTGAGAATGACTTGATTTGTGCAAACAAAAAAGTACTCGTTATAGAAAAAGTTTGGTTGAAGCATAATATAAACCCTAACCAATCAAGAAACAAGATCAGGAGGCTCCTCTTTCAAGCTCACACACCAAGAATCCATAGTTGCAGCACAAGTATGAGAGAAAAAAGAGGATGGACAAAGAGAGTTTGGAAAAGAAGAAAGAGAGAAGTTATAGAGACACCACGATCTGCTGTGCTCCAACCTCCTCAACCACTTTTTCCCAAGAATCCCAATTGCACCCTTTTGAACCTTCCATTAAAGTCAAATATTTTTGACCATAAAAAAGCAAAGGTTGAAGGCGTTATGTGTTGCATGAATTCTAGGCAAGATTCCTAAGGTTTTTTAACGTAGAAGACATATGCAATGGATTTTATAGCTCCAAGCCAAGAATTTACAAATGATTAAAATATATATCAATGAAGTACAACTTAGATTCAATAGCACAAATATTTTTGATAAGTGAATAATTTTTCAATGTAGAGCCCCAAATATTTTAGCCTTTTTGGTGACAAAATTGGAGGCTATCAGTCCCCTTCGACTAGAGCTAGAAAGCTCCCATTGGAGAGTTACAACCACTTTTGTGTGCAGTGGTCCTGTGGGATAGGTTGGAGTCTCCTTCCATACACCCACATAAAGTTGTTTACAACTAATTCTAATAATTTTTTTGTCATAAGACTTTTTGGATAGGCTAGTAAATGGTACTCTCCTCTCCGTTTGGAATCAAAAAGTTCCTCATTGGAGCTCCCTAGCTAATGATATCTCAAATATTGTGCCATAGGGTCTGTTTGGACAGCACTCAGCATGACAAGACAAAGAGGCAAAGCAAAGGCCCAAGAGGAGTTTCAACATGAAATCAATTATTCTCATGCATCAATGAATGACCCTAGCTCTACTCAAGAGGACCATAAGGAGATGCATGAAGAAATGCCCCCTAAATTGGATCATTACTCTATGCTTAATCACACATTTTGCTAATATGAGTAAAGATAGGTCAGGATGTCTCCCCTTCCTAAGCCAAATTAACCTCTTTCACTTTGGCAGGTCCTTCTATAGGCTTGCTTGCTTTCCCTTGTCTTTTGGCTCCTAGCAAGATCACTACCCTATCACCTCTCTTGAATTTCGTGATTCGTTTTGGTAGGTCTTGTGGTTTTTTCTATTCTCTAGCTTCTGACTCCCTAGACTGTCTCTTTCTTTCCCCTTTTAATGTTCGGCACCTTAGGTGAACTTGTAAGTTTTCCTTGGTGTGTTTTGTATTAGGAGGTCGAGGTATCTCGGGGTCATTGTTTGAGCTCACTTCCGATTCAGAATCGAACTCTTTGTCATCAATAGAAGAGGGAGTCTCTCCTGGTGGTCATGGATCTGTGACGGTGATTCTGATCTCAATAGAGGTACGACAAGTGGTTGAACTAGCCATGCTTGCTCATAGTCGATCACCCCTAAATGGTCTAGCCAAGTGCGATCACATTTGGTTCAGAGAACTCCTCTTTCGATTCTAAATGCATTGGCGCAGTTTTAAGTCTACTATGATCTCCACAATTACCCGACCATCCATGTCATATTCTATTGTGTCAGTGTCCTCTTTATTGTCTTCATTCATAGAATAACAGTCTTCATACTCATCATTTGAACTATCCTCATTCGACTGCTTGCCATCTCCTAAGCCCCGATGCTCTATTTCTTTCTCATCGGTGACTAAGGGCCAATTGTACATGAAGTTTAGATTGTGCACCTTGGTCCACCTCCACTTCGGTTCATCCAAAGAGATCCTTGAAGGGTTTGAGGTTAGCGGATGGGTTGCCAACTAGCTCGTCCGTCAAGTGCTCTAAGTCTTTGGAGCTCTCACTTGTTGTTTGGAATATAGAATGCGATAAGGGTAGGCCATTCACTAGGACTTCTAGCCATCATGCATAGTGGCAATGAGGGTTTTTCCTTGGGCTCTTGTCCTTGGGCTCACCGATTGCGTTAGCAGCTTGTTCGCATTTCTCGTTGTCCAAGAACGGAAGATCGATCGTAGCTAGCACATGCATCCAATCGCGCTTGTCCTCAAGGCGGCAGGGGATATACTCGTAAGATTTTCTAACCTAAGTATCACCCTTCAGTAGAGTTGAGATGGTGTCGAGGTCGACTAGCATAGCCTTCCAGGTGTCCATTTCTACCCTCACTGCTTCTGTTTGATTTCCTAAGAAGATCAGACTATTGCCCCAGTCTTCTATGACGTGCATTTCATAACTAGGGTCAACCTAGCAGGATATTGTAGTTGAATTCCTCCATGACAATGAAGTCTACTGAGAACTGGACTCCTTTGATCTTCAATGGCCAATTTTTTAGCACTCTAAATGGTTTGACCTTCATCCCATTGGCATGTGTGACATTAAACCTAGTGTTCTCAATAGGTGGGTCACCCCAAGCTTGGAGCACCGTGTGGCTAAGCACATTGATTCCTGCCCCTGTGTCTATGATTTCTTTCCTTGTTGTGTCTCCTAGTGCTAGGACTAGCAAGAGTGCATGCATCTCCGTGCCTTCCCAAAAAGTGTTGACATGTAAGGTCTTGGGCAGCACTGAGTGCAGCGCCAAGCTTGGTATCTGCATCACCGCATCATAGTCATGCAAGTCAGTTGCCCCTTGTTTGCTGAAGCAGTCCTTCCACCCACTATTTCAACTCTTGCCACAGTGTCGGATGATTCCTAAGCAAGTATCCTAAGCTCAAAGTTGCTGGGGTGGTTGCTAGCATTGCAAGAAGATTGCTTGTTGCTTTCTTATCTCTTGATTATGGGCTCCTTGGGCAATGGCCCTGGCTAGCTTGTTGGCCCGTGGCATTCAAGCTCTATCTATTCGGCATTGCTTGAAGTGTAGTGGCATCTCTTGACTTTGATCGAGTAGGTGAAACCGGTGTGCCCACACTAGCGAGATCATCAATTTCATCCTCCAAGATGGGCTTAGCATCCTTTAAGTGTTCCTTGGCTTCTCTCACCCACTCCTTGACTTTATCTATGGTTGCGAGTTAGCTCTTCGGATTGGGGTACTCCTCGACCTTAGCACTCCCTTTTTTCACAGTCTCCAAAGCATATGTTTTTGCCTTTGTATCTATGGCACTCTTAGTTTTAAGTGCGACCTTTGCTTCACTTTTCTTCTTCCTTTGCCTACGGCTCTTCTTTCCTATTGAGGTTGCATTCATATTTCTAGGCCTTGGCAGTGATATGTCGGCCCGCTTTATTTGTGCTCACATCATAACATGCAATGGGATGGACGTAGCCTCTCTGTCGAGTGTTTCAACTCCGAACCATCCCAATGGTACTGACGGCACGATTTTCGAGCTAGAGGATGGTTTTCGTCTAGGGCAATCGGCAAATAGGTGGGTGATTCCACACTTTGTGCATCTGAGGTAAGCCTTTTCTCGATTGGCTTGCTCCCTCTTAGGGTAGCACAAGGATATGTGCCTTGGGTGACCACAAGTCCCAACAAGCAATCAGCTCTTGGGTCTGCCCTTCTAGGACCCTACCTCTATCTTTGCCTAACGCCATCATTGGCACTAGTTGATAGTCCATAAGGATCAGATTGCCCTCTTTGTCATATGAGACATAAGGGTTTACATATGCCTCTTTGTCATTTGGCTCCTCCATGTGGTGGATTGGAGCATCGCTCAATTGGTGGATTACAAAAGGTATCGGTGGCCTAGGTATGCCTTTGGGGTTAATTTCTATCCTAACTATGGTTGGTTTCATGTCATTAGGTACTAGAAGAGTCAATGGGGCTCCCCTCCCAAAGAAATTCGGTGGCCTACTCCTTAGGTAGTACTGTTGGTTGTAAGGCTGCGAGTATGGAAGTCTACAATGCATGGCATCATAACCGAGAACCTACCGCAATTGGTGCAAGGTTGAGACAAGGGGTTTTGACACTCTACCAGAAGGTGATTTCTATCGCAATGCACACATTGTACATGTGGACATGTAGGTCTCCTTACCATTTCTTGTAGTCTAGCTAGCTCCATCTTAATTTTTGCTAACTCTTGACTCTGGTCAGCGCTTGGGACTAACCATTTGCTAGATGTTGTGGCCCTTTCTGGGGATTTAGAGTTAGCTTCATCCCGATTAGAGCTCGTGGAGCTCCTCTCCTTGAGCTAGTCATCCACTCATATGGCCTCTTCAAAGACCCTAGCTAGCGTGTCTCTCTGCAAGCTCAAGTTTCTTGCCAAGGCCTTGTAGAGTTCCTCACTACGTAATCCATTGATAACAATTGCAGAGACTGCTCTCTCAGTGGGTCATTTGTTAGTTGGGATTCTCTTATAGGGACTCTGCATGTGGATCATGTAGTCCCTAATGTCCTCTTTTTCCTTCTGCTTGACATTCATTAGCTGAACTATGAGATTGTCGGAGTACCCAGTCTTAGAGAATCTCTTAATGAAGAGATTCTTGAGGTTGTTAAAGGTGTTGCGCTCCGCAGCGTCTAAGCTCATGTATCATGTCCTACCCTTATTGCCTAGGCATAGGCCAAAATCTTATGAGCACTGAGCAAGATTGGTGAGGCTGCTAGCCTTGCAAACCTACTCAAATTGCTCTATGAAACTATATGGGTCGTTGTTCGACTGGTATTTGTCTAGCTACTTTGTAACTACATGGATCTTTTATTGGCTCTTGGAGCCCTAGGTGACTCCTAATCTTGTAAGCAATGAGGTTGCTAAGATTGGCATGCCCTGCTGACAATATCAGCGTTAAGTCTGCCTCTAGTGCGCGCTCTCTCTCTCTCTCTCTACATTAGGTCATGTTTGATTCCTATTCACTAGAGCTAATACACTTCTCACATCTCCATGTCTTGTCGCAATTTCCTAGCATGCTACTCTTGGTTGTAGGCTACAATGCTCTATAGGGCCTTATGTGCTAATCACCGTCACTTTATTCTTTATTCTTTTAGTGACAGTTTGAATAAAGGAAGGTCCGGTCACACATTGTGACTGTTGGAGTTCCCATTTCTTGTCTCTCTCTTTCTTGCTCTTGCTCTCCCGCCATAGCTCTTCAGTCCAAGCTTCGATCCGTCTCTCCCGTTCAATTGGTATCAGAGCTCGGCTTCTGGACTCTTGAGCTTGGTTCGTGGCATTCTCAGCTTCCCATCGACTCCCTACTCGCATTGGGTCTCCTTCTCGGTAGCCATATCCAACTCCTTCGAGCTCCCATCACTCCCCGGCTTCCCGAGCACCTTCTCGGCATTGGTGGGCACCTTCAGGCATTACATAAGAGGTATTTGATCATTTTCTTCAAGGGTTTACTTAAGCAGCTCAGATCTGTGAGAAATAGGGGCAGCCATTACACTTTAAGCTTCCATTTTTCATGTGTGGGCTGCTCTACTTCTCTATGAGCTTGTATGAGAGTTCTATGGGGCTCTCTTAGAGCCTATCTACCCTCCCCACCATCATTCACAATAGCACGTGGCTTACTAGGCCCTGTGGGCAACAGCATGAATTGCGCCATCCTTCTAGCAGCATGTTTTTTTCCCATTTCTAGCCCCCCATGCCCCCTATGTTTGAGCTTGCTTGAAGGCTTGTTTGGCACCTTATAGTGCCTCTCTACCCTCCCCACCCATTATACCAGCACACATGGCAATCAAGAGCTTCAGATCTGGTCACGCAGGTTGTGCCAGTTCAGCAGATGGACAAATTTCAGCAGCCCCTTTGCTCCATTAACATTGGCAACCTCATCAACACTTAATCTACCACATTAGCATTGAACTTTAATGCTTGGCATTGAGCCTTGATAGTTGGCACTTGATTTGAGCAGCCCATACTCAGTTAGGAGCTGGTTATGACAGGCAATCCACAGGTTAAAACAGGGCAGCCCCTGTCCTAAAGGTTTAATGCTCAGTGGTTCATGGTTATTTGATGCTTATTCATGCTTGGTTGATACTAGACACTTTGGGGATGATGTGCCATTGTTTGGATATGCTTTTGGAGTTGGATTGAGCCACTGTTTGCTCAGTTTGCATAGGGTTTTACATGTTGGAATAGACAAGGCTGAATGCTTTTCTCAGAGATTATTTTATGCCTATTGGTTTCAGCCTATGTCTTGAATATATGCCATGAAGTATTGATCTTTGGGGTACGACTTCAAGCTTGGATTTCATTTTGGATGCTTTTGGCAGAGCTTTGACATTACGCACTCATTGACATGGTTCGTGCTTGACAGTGGTATATGTTTTGATAGTGATGCTCCTTGGGTGTTGGATTCATGCTTATTGACCGTCATATGCTTATGTTATGCCCGCATGATGCCGGCTTTGGTCTTGGCAGTATCTGATTGCCTTGGGATCCGATTTTGGCATTGTTAGCTCTCTTTTACTGAAATCTGTAATTTATTACAGCAAGCATATATGTATGGCCTGACATGGATTTTTCATGCGAAAACATTCTGAAATGATATACTTTTACTAGTACTTGGTGGGCAGCAGCTTTGGTTCTACTTTTCTCGCCATTTTTCCTTGATTTTGGTGATTTTTTTGTCATTTTCTACAGTAAACAGTAAGCAGTTTTGAACTGTCTACAGTCTTCCAGCCTGCATTATGGCGAGTTCGTCCACTGATCATGCTATTTTCAACGCCACTAAGCTTGATGGTACGAATTACTCTTATTGGAAGAGCCAGATTTTGCAGGTGTTGGTACAGAAATCGCAAATCAAACCTTTGAGGTTGAGCGGGCATCCGCCTGCAACTATGCCAAATGAGGAATGGCTTGAGCTTGATGAGTTATGCAAGTCCACTATTTTATTATCTCTCACAGAACAGGTTCACTACAATGTATTTGAGGAAGAACAGAGTGCATGGTAGTTGTGGGATAAAATCAAGAATCTCTATGACAAGAAAAGTCCAGCGAGTCAGATGTATTGGTTGAAGCAGCTTATGGATCTGTGCATGAAGGAGAATGTGACTATGTCTACTCACTTGAGCCAGTTCCATGCTATACTCAAGAACTTGACTTCGCAGGACATCACTTTTGCAGAGGATGTCACTCCTCTTTTCTTGCTTGGTACTCTTAATGAGTCATGGGATGTATTCTGCACTGCATTATGTGTCTCTACTGCTACCTTGAAATTATCTGATATTGAGAGTGCTCTTCTGCAGGAAGAGGTTAACCGTAATAATTTGGATGCCTCTCGTATGTCACATGCTATGACAGTTAGAGGTAGGAATGCTGGATATGGAAAGCATGGCAGTGGTAGTGGCCGTGGACGGGATTCTCAGAAATCTCGATCCAAGTCTCGTGGGAAGTCACGTACCAAATCCCGTGGCAAGAATGCAGATGTTACTTGTCACCATTGTGGGAAAAAGGGCCATATTAGGCCACAATGCCATGAACTATGCAATGAAAGGTGCAAAGATAAGGAAAAAGACAAAGTGCAAGATAAGTCTTTTGATTGCAGCATAGTGCCTGCAAAGTCCAGTGTTAAAATTGAAGAGATCAATGTTATGCAGCCTGAGGATATTGATGATGATGATTATATCCTACCAGCTTCTTTCAGTGCTTCGCAGATGATGGAGATACACTCTATGTATGCACAATGTTGGCTCTTGGACTCAGGTGACACCTTGCCGAGAGTGGTTTCATTCATACCGTACTGTTTCGGGTTCTGTGCGCTTGGGTGATGCCAACTCTCTTGATATTGTGGGCATTGGTGATGTTAGGCTGTAGTTTCCTTCTGGCAACAATTTTGTTATGGGAGGTTTTTGGGGGTAAAGGTGCCTCTACCTAGCTGCCCGTGTATTACTATACTGAGAGTCACCACCATTGCACACTGCAGGTGGCGGGCACTCGTCACCGTCACTTTATTCTTTATTCTTTTAGTGATAGTTTGAATAAAGGAAGGCCCGGTCACACATTGTGACTGTTAGAGTTCCCATTTCATGTCTCTCTCTTTCTTGCTCTTGCTCTCCCGCCATAGCTCTCGAGTCCAAGCTTCGATCCATCTCTCCCTTTCATCATTATTATTTATATGACAATAGAATAAGGGAAGGCATGTTACACATTGTGACTATTGGAGTTCCCACATACCACCTTGCTTGAACCTCCAAAACTCTTGCTTCTGCTTGTTCTTCCACTCTTGCTCTACCTTTCAATTGGTATCAAAGTTGTATTTAGTGTCTGTGTTAGGATCTCATGCTTGGAGTGAGGAGTGATGCTTTGTCATGAAAGTCAAAGATTCGAGCTTCTTCTTTAACATTGATGCTTGTTGTCTGCAGATAAATAGAGGTATTATTCTCATAGCTTGGATTTAGATCTAAGGCAAGTAGGTGCTTGAGCCATTGAAACTTGGTTTGGGGTTATAATAGCCTAATTTGGCATTGATTTGGGCAACCATTCGTGGTTGGAAATGATACAAAACAGCTTGGCTTTGGATGCTTGGAAAGATGGTTTGGATGCTCAAAGAGATTAAGCAATATTGAAGCCTTTCAAGAGAAGTGAAATTAGCATTCTCTTCTGTTAACCCTCAAACGAACAAGCTAGAAAAGCCAGAAAATCTAAATCAGAAGACAAGGCCAAGGCAAAAGTGAAACAGAAGACGAAGGTATACCAAGAAGAATTTGGAAACACAAGAAGTGCAGAAAAGTCCTAAATCAAGGAAAAAGGTGCACGAGAAAAAGCGTGAGTCTATATTTTTGTAAAAAAGCACAAGGTACACCATGATTTATTTTAAGAGTGCCAGGCTCTCACCCGTGCAATTTGTAAAGGTAGATGGGCGATAGAAAGGAAGCTAGGAAGATAGGAGGACAATGAGAAAAATGGCTTGGGCCACAGCCAGCGGCCATGCAAAAAAGGAGATAAGGGGATGACCTCCCAAAAAGAGATTTAGGGTTTTGTATATAAAGTTGAAAAGTGAATGAGAAGCTCGTTCTTGTGTGTGGCCAAAAGTAGCTCTCTTCTTCTTCTTCTTCTTCTTCTACTTGCTTGAGCTTGTGCTTGAGAGAGGGAGGGTGAGAGTATGAGGGAGTGAGTGTGTGAGGGTGAGGGACCGAGGAGGAGAAGCTCTCCATCTTCTCCTCTCTTCTTCTCTTCTCTTCTCTTGCTCGCGGCAATGGAGCTTAGAGCATGGAGCTTAAGGATGAAGCTTGCACTTGGATTGTGGAGCTATGCGAGTGCTCGAGAGAGAAGGTAACTCGATTGGGCATGGAGGTAAGCTCACTTCACCTGTAGAGATGAATGGCGCGTCAGCTATGTGAGAGGTAGACATTAGTGCTCGGCTTGGAACACTTGAAGCAATAAGCTGTTCGTGGGTCTTGGCGGTTGATCGCCTCTACATTTTGGTTCCGTTGTCGAGACCAATGGATTCAAGCCTTGAGCACTTGTACGCTTTGAATCGAGCATTGAAGTAGGGTTTTCCCCGAATTGGTACTTGAAGTAGATAGGAAGGAATCGAGGGAGTTGAAGAGGTATTCGATCTCCTTAGCAAGTAGGTTTTCGGTTTTTTGGATTTGGAAAAGCATGTTGGAGTAGTGTAGGTATTTGCTTTGCAATTTCGATGCATTAGGATAAGAAAAAACAAAGAAAAAAACGAAAAACAAGCATTAGGGTTTTTGCTATCATAACAGGGTAAAACATGGCATAAATCATAGTAAATGAGGAAAAAAGAGTGGTTGAAATGCTTAATGTTGGCAAGTGAGTGATTAGGGATACCAAGACCTTGCTCGGGAAGGGGTTTAAGGTACAAGAGACCATAGAAGAGCTCATTTGTCACCCTAGCATTGAGAGAGAGAGAGAGAGAGAGAGAGAGCTTCCATTGGTGATTCGAATCAATCTTGCCATCTGGGAGTTCTCCTTACACGCCAAGTATATCAAACCCTTCCTCCTACGTTCTTGTTGTGATCTGGATGTTTGTGTGCCTTGTGATTGCTTGGATCACTAGATTTAATGAAATCATCCTCGGTGCTGTCACCGTCGCACGCAACTCAGCCTGTCCGAGTGGCTTGGTTCTAGGCCAAGTCCCAGAATCGGCCCTCGGCCCTCTTGTATTTGGCCAATTTGGCCCGTCCGAATGGACAACTCGGTCAACTCCTTTAAATTCGGCCATTTCTACTCAGCACTATTTGACTCGGCCCGTCCGAAGGATCGACTTGGCCCACTAACCTAACATGGCCCTTGACCACATCCATTCGGCCGTCCAAGTCGCAAAATTCAGCCATTGTTCCTATTCGGCCCTCAACCCCCCTTCTGAATCCACCACTCGGCCCTTGCAATTCGGATGAGTTGGGTCGTGTCAGATTTTTGCAAATTTTTTGGAAATTTACACCAGACCCAGCTAGATTTCAACAATGCAAACCTTCCTGAGCCATCTTGACACCTAGAACTCGATTATGGCGCAAGGAATAGGTGATTTCACAAGACGCAGTCGCTTAGCAGCTTGAGTAGGTTGTTGAAAGAGTCAGTGCCTTAACGACAGCCAGTGGAGTCATAAACCCAGAAAGGAACCTAAAACGAGTAAGACGATGAAGCAAGAAACTCTAGAACCTCAATGGGCCAATCTAGCCAACAAGGGCAAAAAGGCCATACCACAAAAACATGTATAGGTTGCATTCAGACTGCATTTAGTCAGAGCGGAATGGAACAACATCAAGCTACAACTATGAGGATGACTAGACATGACAGTCTTGACGTTAGATGCACCTTGAATGGCACTGCATAGATGACCCAAGATATCAGTGGAGAATCCACATATGGTCATGCGGTTGGGGACTCAAAGGTATGCATCAGAAGGCTTAAATTCACAAGCCAAGACCCCAAAGATGAAGACATGATACTGCATGCTTATCTTAGGGTCAAACTCACCGCAAAAAGAGAGCACATTGTCGATGATCTCATTGATGAAGGAGCTGATTTTAATATCTTGACCTATGACGCATGGACCCTACTAGGCCAACCAGAGCTCACACTGACTGATGCAACTCTTAGTCCTTACGGGGGACACTCACAAGCACTTATAGGGAAGTGTAAAATCCTTGTAACTATTGAAATGGAAAGCTTGCTATCCTCTTCCATGTCCCTCTAAATAGTGCTAATTGTGAAAAAGAAACCCTCCTAGGAAGACCCTTCAAAAGGGTGACAAAGTGTGAGGTTGATTACATAGCACAGAGGATACACTTGACACTACCAGGTGTGAGGATAGTCACAACCTTTAGCAAGGGTGACCTCATTGAACCTTGAGGAAAAGACAAAGAATGTGCTAACATAACAGGCAAGCCTACTAACAAGAGCAAGGACTTGTTGGAAGAGTTGATAAAAGCACATGTTGAACAGAGAGAACTAGTGAGCAATACCATGCTTGAAACAAGTAGGTCAGCAGACAATGCCAAGGATAGGCTTTGGGCCTACAAATATCGTAGAAGACCACAAAAGAAGCCCAAGCCTTATAGACGAAGGCATCAATGGAGAGCCAGCACAACGTCGTGATAGATATCCAAAAAGTTGCTACGTGCTCAAGGGTATTACGCAAGTAATCGATGGATTTGGGTGCCAAAACCCCCTACTAAACCACCTCTGATGATAGCTGAAGGCCAAGACGTAACAAAAGCAAAGAAGCGCAGAAGGAAGTGTAAACAAAAAAACAAGTCCTGAGTCAAAAACATTGGAGTGACCGAGCCCCTCATGATTGAAATCAAGAAACCAAATGGGACTATTCAAAGGTAAATCCTCAACGTAGCGTGCTTAACAAGGGGATATCAAATGTAATCGTCAAGTGTGCACAAAAGCTGCTAGTGCTCAAGGAGCCTTTGACTTTCCAAGAGGATAATGAGCAGGTGCAATGTTGCTCATTATAAGGCTAATTGCTCAATAAAGCAAATGGTAGAGTCGTCTACTAGCCATGAGCAAATCTTTGGACCAGTGCCAAGCCCACATAGGAGCGCCAAATCTCCTACATCCTTTTTCCTTAAATGGACATATGAAGCATAGCAACAGTCGCCAAGTGCAGCTGCTCAGTCCCAATCTCTATCTCCATCTAAACTTCCAAATGTCCAAGAGGTGGGACATGACACCACCCTTAGTTCTCAGTCGAAGGATATGCTTGTGCAATCCATTGTGACTAGCTCAACTAATGCTCGATCTGCACAAGTGAATGCTCAAAGGGAAACAAAAGACAGGACCGCTTCTGATCTACTTAAGGACTTGGGCACCGCAATCCACCAACAATAGCTAGTCCATTGAACTAGCCGCTACTACTTCCAATCAGGAATCATAGCAGTCACAGCCTTTGACAATGACAATTCCTCTTGCGAAATGTGTCCTTAGCAATTCATCAGTGGAAGAGGTGTCGCAACCAATATCCTTGACACCTCCAGCACTATCGAAGCACCTAAAGCCTAGGCTTGAGGACAAATCTCTCAAAGATGTGGCCAAGGAGATGGCGCATCTGACCAATCAACCTAGCAAGGTTGTTCAACAGGTCACAGCTACGTCCCATGAGAACACACCAGAGAAAGAGAGAGCTGAGGCCCAACCAAGCCTATCAATGGATGACCTAGTTCAGGGTCATGAGTCTTTAAGGGATACACCTTCATTGACCAAGAAAAAGAGGGAAAAACAACGAAAACAACGGTAGTTACAAGCGGTTAGGAACACCAAGAAAACGGAGACCAAGAGTACGAAAGGGCTTGGGAATAAAGCATCGAGTCCGCTCACTTAGGAACCCATGGCCATCTCTCCTAACAATGGTGAAACCTTAGACACATCCGCATGTTCTGAAAAATTAAAGCAACCATTACCATCAATGGTTGCTTGCAACACTCACTCCATCGATGTGACAGAACTCGCATTGACCAACCAAGAGTGGATACAATACTGTCACAATAGGTTGACAAAACTATACTAGTCACATCCAAGGGAAACCATAACACAATAGCAACAAAGCCTCAGGAGAAACACGAAAACCTCAAGGACATAAGCAATCCTAGCTCAATCTTGCTCATCTAGGCCCGACCCCCAGCCATGCTTAAGCCTAGAAAAACTCCCAAAACCTTGCAAGAGATACCAACCGAGCAAGCCTCCATAGAACATAGAAGTGTCGCAGAGTGCTTGGCTGAGTTGGATGCTAAACTCAAATTATTCGCACTTATCTATGTCCTTGCACACATGAGTGCATTCCCTAAGGAGAAGCTTGAGGAATACTTGCCATTTCCTCGATCCTGGGAAGAGCAAGAATATCTTAACGAACACTATGACAAGCTCCTACATAAGCGCACGCAACTCATCTCTGACGAGGAAGTCGACGACTTACGCTTAACTGTGACATTCAACGATGTGCTTTGCCAACCAAATCTCTTAGAGATAGAGCAACTAAAGCGACAATCAGAGGGTCAAAGTCAATTTGAAAAATGTTGGTTTGAAAACCACATTACAATGACCGAACTGGGAGCCCAGTCTCAGAGGAACGATTGGCCAAATGGCGGCATTACAATGACCGAATTGGGAGCCCAGTCTCAGAGGAACGATTGGCCAAATGGGGGCCTCAAAGAAACCTAACCTATGTGGCACCAACTTTCTTTCGAGTCCTGACTGCTATTAGGGAAATGGACCTAGCCAGAACTAGCCAAGAGAACTCTCTAGCTGATAAGGTTCTCACTTAGGAGGAGCTACATATTGCGAGTAGACTTGGACAAGGTACCATGCTACTTGATATTGCAAAATATCTATTGTTATTGAGTAGGCTGCCACGAGTATTGGATGCATATACCACACTCTAGTACAATCCTGAATTCTACAATTGGTTTTTATCCTCACGAAGTAACATGGATTCATAAATGTATACATAAATAAACAATGAGTTTTGAGATTGTGCATAGATAGTACCAACACACACAAGCAATGGTAGTCAATCATAGGGCGAAAAGTTTGGGTTTGACAAGCTGAGCTCCTAGGGTCCTCCTCTTACCACACGTCTAGAAGTCGTGCGACTATTTCTGCCTCCGAGTAGAGGGCATGTGGTCCTCATGGCCGCCATAGGAAGCCCTGACCAACAGCTTTGAGGGTGTACACATGGCACCATCCCCTTCTAAAGGCTTTCCCCCATTTTTGGTCCATCCTTCCGGGAACGAGCCCTACCCCATTCCATCACAACCAACCCGTGCAACTGGGAGTGAGCAAAGATCTGCTACTGGCTGGAACACGCCCCGCAGTCGAGGCAGGACGAACATCATCATGAGGGATGTCCCTCTACAATGATCACTGCATGCCTCACCTCACCCCTCCTCATCATATGCACTTAATAATCCAATTTTTAATCCCTTTCATGTGAATAATTCTATCTTGCCTCAAGGCCTAACCCTTGGTTCACATTTTGCAGGTCCCTCCACATAAATCCGTCATGGAGCACATAACGCAGCTGGCCAGTAGCAAAGCTCTTTGCCGTAGAAGAGAGCATATGGCACAAGCACCTCCACAAGAATGCTATGTGCTTACTCTTAAGAGGTATGCACCAAAATGAGGCCCCAAGCGACACCGCCCAGGACATAGGCCGAAAACTCCCCAGGCCAGGAGGACGAAGGCTCAAGTGAATGTCCAAGGGGTCGCAACCCCTACCATATGCAGGTCCTCACCAGACGCTCAGGCAGCAATAGGTGCTCAAAGGAAGAGAAGGAATCTAAAAACAAGAGGGAATTTTATGGATTATTTAAAAGAATTCTTGAAACGGCAATGACCAGGGACTACACCATTTTGGTCCCAGCTTATATCTCCCCTGCACGGCCTAATAGAAGCCCCTCATTAGCAATGTCCCCGTCGCCTTATCACTCGGACTCACCCCGCCTCATACAAATAGAATAAGCCCTATGTTGTATAAAATGCTTACCAAGTGCTCTTTGGCCACAACTTTTTGTCATTAGATGGTTAAAAGGGACAGACTCTCCAATTGTGCAAACTTCCTATATCTATTTTTAATATATTTCACGACTTTAACAAAAATCAAGCACAGGTGATATGCATCGCAGTCAACACCATAGGATTTAGATAAAGTAATATCTTTTTGCATTGCATTTATTCATTATAAATGACGCATGTGACTTGCATATACTCTCACGAAGTGTCAAGTGGATGCAGGACGACACATGTCTTCGTATGAAAGTGTTCAATGTCCAAGTCAGTGCAAGGCCACCAACCTCACAAAGAGCCATGATGGAAGCCTCACTGTCGGAAGTGAAAATCACCCTTGCCGATCGTCCACATCACATGGCCCAAAGCATGATCATTGGCCACTCTCTCCTTCTAGGTTAAACTTTATGGTTAGACTTGTCACTCTAATCCATTTGCACAATTCATTTTTTGCACTCTAGCTCAACACCATTGCAATCGCTCAATGGTAAGCAACACACGAATGGCCATGGAAAGTACCCCGCACTCGTCAAGTAGTACAAGTAGCTACTAGCTAAAAAGCAAGGTGTCGATGGGCTCAATCACGCTCCATTGTATTGTCAGAGCACAAATGCACTCTCAAACGCCTTCATGTGTATTCTTCCTCAACAGTCATAACATTGTCCACCCGACTCAACCCTTGCTTCATCCACACATTGCTATGAGGCACCAGACTAGTAGTCTTCTAATTACGTAATATCTAAGTATGCACATGTACACACATAATATCCGAACCACAACTTATACACAGTTTGGGTCCTCAAGTGCAGGACATTACTCTCAGCTTGCTTAGAGTTCCACCTATCTTCTAAACTAATCAAACTATGTCTTGTGCACGATAAAAGACTAGCACTACCCCCAAGGAGAGACCACATATGCAAGGTTTTCAATCACAGGTACTGAAGACTACATCAAAAGTGTCATCAGCTCTTCATCATTAGTCAATTCTAACCTCTTAACCATTCCCATCATGCAAGCCCATCGTCCTGTGCATAGAATCCCCACAAACCACCACCTGTACCAGCCACCCATGCCAACAACGTGGCCCCGATGACCTTCATCTGCCCTACCACCAGAACTCCTCCAAGGCAACCACCACGAATGCCCCTGCCACCCATGTCTTTGGTGCATGCTAAAGCCTGCTACCTACAATGGTGAGTGCCATGGGACTGGCACTTGTCTAGGAGGGGGGTAATGTTAACCCTCAAACGAACAAGGTGGAAAAGCTAGAAAATCTAAAGCAGAAGACAAGGCCAAGGCAAAAGTGAAATAGAAGACGAAGGCATGCCAAGAAGAATTTGGAAACATAAGAAATGCAGAAAAGTCCTAAATCAAGGAAAAAGGCACACGAGAAAAAGTGTGAGTCTATACTTTTGCGCCATGATTTATTTTAAGAGTGTCGTTCGGTGCAATTTGTAAAGGTAGATGGGCAGTACTAAGGAAGCTATGAAGATAGGAGGACAATGGGAAAAAGGGCTGGCCATGTAAAAAAGGGGATAAGGGGATGACCGTCCAAAAAGGGATTTAGGGTTTTGTATATAAAGTTGAAAAGTGAATGAGAAGCTCATTCTTGTATGTGGCCAAAAGTAGCTCTCTTCTTCTTTTTCTTCTTCTTCTTTTTCTTGCTTGCTTGAGCTTGTGCTTGAGAGAGGGAGTGTGAGAGTGTGAGGGAGTGAGTGTGTGAGGGTGAGGGACCAGGGAGGAGAAGCTCTCCATATTCTCCTCTCTTCTTCTCTTCTCTTCTCTTCTCTTCTCTTCTCTTGGCTTGCTCGTGGAAGCTCTCCATCTTCTCCTCTCTTTTTCTCTTCTCTTCTCTTCTCTTCTCTTGGCTTGCTCGTGGCAATGGAGCTTGGAGTGTGGAGCTTGAGGATGGAGCTTGCTTGAAGCTTGCACTTGGATCGTGGAGCTACCGAAGTGCTCGGGAGAGGAGGTAACTCGATCGGGCATGGAGGTAAACTCACTACATCCATAGAGATGAATGGCACATTGGCTATGTGAGAGGTAGCCATTAGTGCTCGGCTTGGAACGCTTGAAGTAATAAGCAGTCCGTGGGTCTTGGCAGTTGATCGCCTCTACATCTTCCATTTTCTTCCTCCCAAATATATGTGAAGGAAATGAGCCCGGAGCGAAAGTACACGAGTGCAAGCAAGAGCTATAGTGGAAGGAGAAAAAGAGAGAGAGAGAGATAAGATATGGGAACTCTAACAGTCACAATGTGTGACTGGCCTTCCCTTTATTCAAATGTCATTGAAAGAATAAAGAATAAAGTGAAAGTGATGGGCACTCGCCACTTGTAGTGTACATGTATGTGGATACTCTTAGTGTAGTAATGCATGGGATATAGGCACCTTTATTCCCAACAGCCTCCCACTTAAAGGTGAATGTGTTCCTAGTGAGGAGAGAATAAGAAAAAAAGTGACAGAGTACAAATGTCCATAAGTACAACAAGATGAGGAAAGATGTCATCTGATCCAACACCCACCAACTTTCTAAGAAAGGCAAAACACGCTTCTTGGAGACTTTTCGTGAATAAATCTATAGGATTTTGGTGAGTTGAGATCTTGACAAGGTTAGTATACCTATCCTCAATGACCTCTCTGATGAAGTGGTAATGCACCTCAATATGTTTCGTCTTTGTGTGGAAGATGAAATAAGAATTCTTGTAAATTGGATAGCACTCATAGAATCCGAATGTAGTGTAAGGACCACATCAATAATACCAAGACCTAACTAGAGAGCCTCCTTGCAAGCCTCGGTGGGTTGCAATATACTTGGCCTCGTAGTAGAGAGGGCTGTACATTTTTGCACCTTGGACATAGTTAGAGATGGACTTCCTACTATTTGGATGTCTTGCATAATCAAATTCAGTGTATCCCATGACTCTTGTATCCTACCCACCAACACATATGCACATAGTTGATGTGCCATTTAGGTACCTCATGATACCCTTGATGGCATCCCAATACTGTCTAGCAAGTGTAGCCATATAGTGTACCATGACTCCCACTACAAATTCTATGTCAAGACAAGTGGTTGTCATGGCATATATCAAACTATCCACAACAGATGTATAAGGAATCTTGGCTATCTTGTACTTCAGATCATCAAGGTTTGACTAACCTTCACAAGAGAAGGTAGAGGACAACTAATAGCTTACGACCATGTGTATAAAACCGCTCAAGGACTTTGCAGATATACTCCTTTTATGATAGATAAAGGAGCCTCCTAGAGCAATCACATGTAATGCGCATCCCAAGAATATGTGAGGCTTGTTCCATCTCCTTCATCTCAAATCTTTTCTTGAGCTAAGTTTTCAAGGCATCCAGCTCATCATGAGCTCTCCTTTCAATACCATATAGTCCACATAGAGTACCAGAATCATAAGGTTTCCATCATGAGCCTTCTTTGTGTATAAATATAGATCCATAGCACTATGGCTATATCCTTGGGTATACATAAAAGCATAAAACTTGTGGTAGCATTCCCTAGGCACCTAATTAAGGCCATAGAGGCTCTTTCTCAACTTGTACACTAGGCATTCCCTATCTTTTTCTTCAAAGCCCTTAGGTTACTACATATAGATCTTATCATGCAAGTTCCCATGTAAAAAAGTCATCTTTATATCCACCTAATAGACGTCTAGATCTAGTGCAACCAATGATAGTTCCAAGCGCAGAGTTTTTATTTTGACCACAGGAGAAAAGACTTCATCAAAGTCAATACCATATTCATGCTTGAAACTCTTAGCTACCAATCTAGTCTTATAAGTAGTATTGGGGCATCTAAGGATACTTTTCAACTTATATACCCACTTGCATGGCCATGCCTTCTTGTCACTAGGCAAAGAAAACAAATCTTCTATATGTTTAGTCTATGAGGAGTCAAACTTTGACTACATAGCCTTGTCCCATGAGTGACTATCATCTCTATACATGGCCTCATCATAAGAGAGAGGCTCACTTGCATCTGTCACCATCACATAATCCATCGACGACATAAAGAATTCAAGCTCATGTTTATGAAAGGTGAGAAGGATCAAATCTTGCACTCAAGAGCTATGGCGGGAGAGCAACAGAAAGAAAGAGAGAGACAAGAAATGGGAACTCCAACAGTTACAATGTGTGACCGGACCTTCCTTTATTCAAATTTTCACGAAAAGAATAAAGAATAAAGTGACAGTGACGGGCACCTGCCACCTGCAGTGTGCAATGGCGGTGACTGTCAGTGTAGTAATACATGGGCGGCTAGGCGGAGACACCTTTACCCTCAACAACCTCCCACTTAAAGGCAAATTTTCCCTAGTGGGAGTGAAAAGAAAAAAGAAAAAGACACTGCAACATGTACACATGTACAATAGGATGAGAAAAGACATCATCTCATCCCATGCCCATCAACCTCCTGAGGAAGGCAAAGCACTCTGTAGAGAGGCTTTTCTGAGCAGATCTGCAGGATTCTGGTCAGTCAAAATCTTGACAAGGTCAATAGACTTGTCCTCAATGACCCTACATATGAAGTGATACCTCACCTCAATGTGTTTCATCTTCGCATGGAAGACCGGATTCTTGGCTAACTAAATAGCACTCATAGAATCCAAATGTAGTGTAGGGATAGCATCAATACAAAGGTCAACAACCAAACGACCCAACCAAATGGCCTCCTTGCAAGCTTCAGTGGGCTGCAACATACTCGGCCTCTATGGTAGAAAGGGCCATGCATTTCTGCACCCTAGACATCCAAGAAACAGCATCTCTAGCATAGGTGAATACATAGCCGAAAGTGGACTTCCTACTATCTGTATGTCCTGCATAATCAGAGTCAGTGTACCCCATGACTCCTGTATCCTAGCTACCATAGCATATGCACATATCTACAGTGCCCTTCAGGTACCTCATGATACCCTTCATGGCATCCCAATGCTTCTTGCTAGGTGTAGCCATATAGCATACCACAACACCAACTGCAAAGGCAATATCTAGACGAGTGGCGATCATGGCATACATAAGACTACCCACTACGGATGCATAGGGAATCTTGGCCATCTCTGCCCTCTGCTCATCTGTCTACGGATAATCAGCCTATGATACCTTCACATAAGAAGGCAATGGACAGCCAATAGGCTTTACGTCCTGCATGCGGAAGCGCTCAAGGACTTTATGAATGTACTCCCTCTATGACAAGTAGAGGAGTCCCTGATGCCTGTGTCGCGTCTAATGCACATACCAAGTATGTGGGAGGCCTGTCCCAGATCTTTCATCTCAAAGCTCTTTTAGAGATGAGCCTTAAGAGCATCTAGCTCATCATGAGCTTTCCTTGCTATCAGCATATCATCCACATAGAGTACCAAAATCAATAAAGAACCATCACAGGCTTTCTTCGTGTAAAGACACGGATCCATGCACTCCTGATGTAGCCCTGTGATTGCATAAAGGCATCAAAATTATGATATCACTCCCTAGGTCCTTGCTTCAAGCCATAAAGGCTTTTCTTCAATTTGCACACTAGGTGCTCCCTGCCAAGTTCTGCAAAGCCCTTAGGTTGCTCCATATAAATCTCATCATGCAAGTCCCCATGTAAGAAAGTCGTCTTGACATCCATCTGGCATAAATCCAAGTCAAGCTGAGCAACCAAAGCCAAGACTAAGCGCAGGGTGGTTATCTTAACCATAGGAGAAAAGATCTCATCAAAGTCCACACCATGCTCATGCTTAAAACCCTTCACTACCAATCTAGCCTTGTATGCCGGCTTGGGGTATCCATGGGTACTTTTCAGCTTGTACACCCACTTGCATGGCAAAGCCTTCTTGCCCTCAGGCAAGGAAACCAAATCCCAAGTCTCATTCTTATGCAAGGAGTCTATCTCAGACTGCATAGCCCTCTCCCAGGATGACTGTCACCCCTGCGCATAGCCTCATCATAGGTGAAAGGCTCTCTTGCATCTGTAACCAAGACATAATGCATCAAGGGCTAAAATCTATCAGGTGGACGTCTGTCTCTAGTAAACTGTCTCAAGGCAGGCTCTACTGCCTGCCCAGCTGCCTATCCAACACCTTGACCATGAGCATCTGCTGAAGCTGTAGGCTGTCCAACTGGCTGTGTGGGAGCTCTCGGCTCCTCCTGAAATATGACCCTGCGAATCTCAACAACTTTCTCAAGTTGCCTATGCATCTTGTGTTCATGGAAGACTACATCATGATTGTGGATGACTTTCCGCACATGCGGATCCTAGAGATGGTAACCCATCTTGCCTGCATCCCCATAACCAAGGAAAATGCATTTGACACTCTTAGGATCCAGCTTAATTCTCTTGTCCTTGGTCACATGGCAAAATGTCTCACATCCAAAGACATGGAGATGCGCATAAGAGGGAGGTTTTCCAGTCCATACCTCCTCGGCAACCTAGAAATCCAAACCACTAGAAGGTGATCTGTTTATGATATGCACAGCTGTACTAACTGCCTCAGCCCAAAATCTCTGTGGTAGGCCTGCGTGCTAAGCATACTACGTACATGCTCCTGGATGGTTCTATTCATCCGCTCACCCAAACCATTCTGGGGGGAGTGTAGGGGGCGGTCAACTAACGCTTAATACCCCTCTCATCACATAACTGCTCAAAAGCACGTGAGACATACTCACCCCATTATCTGTCCTTAGGCATTTTAGCATATACCCAGACTGGTTCTCAACCAATGCAAGCCATCTCTGAAACATAGCTAAGACATCGGATTTTACCTTAATGGGATAAGCCCAAACTTTCTGTGAAAAATCATCTATGAAAGTAACAAAATACTTGGCACCACCCATAGACTGACAAGGCATGGGCCTACAGATATCCGAATGTACCAATGCCAAGGGCTCACTCATGCGTGGCCTACCAGACTTCCTATGCATAGATCTAGTCTGCCTGCCATAAAGACAATGCTCACATGAATCAAAACATGCATAATCAAGGGGCGGTAAGTATTGCAAATCAAAAAGCATTTTCATTCCCTTCAAAGACATATGGCCCAAGTGGGCATGCCAAAGAGATATATGTGGAATAGAATCCACAGACAAAACATGATCAAGGGAAGAAGCGTATACAATCAAGGGATAGAGGCTGCTAGCCTTGGCACCTCTCGCAATCACAAGTCTATGCCACGAGTGATCTTCCATGCAGAGTCTCCAAAAGATACATGATAACCTATGTCATCAAGCTGTCCAGCTGACATGAGACTACGTGTCAAAGCAGGTACATGGCATACATCCTGCATAACAAAATTGCTGCCAGAAGGAAACTGCAGCCTAACATCACCAATGCCCACAATATCAAGAGAGCTATTATCACCCAAGCGTACAGAACCCGAAACAGTACGGTATGAATGAAGCCACTCTCGGTAAGGTATCACATAAAAGGATGCATCTGAGTCCAAGAGCCAACACTGTGCATACATAGAGTGTATCTCTGTCATCTGCAAAGCACTAGAAGAAGCTGCAAGGATATAATCATCATCAACATCCTCAGGCTGCATAACATTGATCTCTTCAATTTTAACACTGGGCTTTGCAGGCACTATGCTGCGATTAAAAGACTTATCCTGCACTTTGTCTTTCCCCTTATCTTTGCGCCTTTCATTGCGCAGTTCATGGCATTGTGGTCTAATATGGCCCTTTTTCCCACAATGGTGACAAGTAACATATGCTTTCCTGCCACGGGATTTGCTACGTGACTTCCCACGAGACTTGGACTGAGATTTTTGAGAATCCCGTCCACGGCCACTGCCACTGCTATGCTTTCCATATCCATCATTCCTGCCTCTAACTGTCATAGCATGCAACACAGAGAGGCATCCAAATTCTTATGGTTAACCTCTTCCTGCAGAAGAGCACTCTCAACATCAGATAATTTTAAGGTAGCAGTAGAGGCACATAATGCAATGCAGAATACATCCCATGACTCATTAAGAGTACTAAGCAAGAAAAGAGGAGTGACATCCTCTTCAAAAGTGATGTCCTGCGAAGACAAGTTCTTGAGTATAGCATGGAATTGGCTTAAGTGAGCAGACATAGTCACATTCTCCTTCATGCACAGATCCATAATCTGCTTCAGCCAATACATCTAACTCGTTGGACTTTTCTTGTCATAGAGATTCTTGATTTTATCCCACAACTGCCATGCACTCTGTTCTTCCTACAAATACATTGTAATGAACCTATTCTGTGAGAGATAATACAATAGTGGACTTGCATAACTCATCAAGCTCAAGCCATTCCTCATCTGGCATAGTTGCAGTCAGATGCTCGCTCAACCTCAAAGGTTTGATCTGTGATTTTTGCCCTAACACCTGCAAAATTTGGCCCTTCCAATAAGAGTAATTTGTACCATCAAGCTTAGTGATGTTGAAAATAGCATGATCAGTGGACGAACTTGCCATAATGCATGTTGGAAGACTGCAGATAGTTTAAAACTGCTTGTTGTTTACTGCAAAAAATGACCAAAAAATCACCAAAATCGAGAGAAAAATGGCGAGAAAAGTGTAACCAAAGCTACTGCCCACCAAGTACTAGTGAAAGTACATCATTTCAGAATATTTCAGCATGAAAAATCCATGTCAGTTTGAAGTTATATGCTTGCTGTAATAAATGACAACATGGTACTGTGAGAGTCAATTTCTGACCAAATCACTGCACCAAGTCAATAAATGACAACTAAGACATGACCAGCCATAAACGGGCATAAATTAGCACCAAATAGTCATCAAGACCTTGAGCAAACACCCAAACATGTCACCAAAGCATCCATCAGTGTGAGTAGGCATACCCCCTGGACAGTAGGGCAAAGTATACATAACACTGGCAAGACCTGACACCAATTGGTGTATGCTCACTAGAGTGCAAAGCCCAAGCTCAGGTCAAAAGCAATTCCAAGATATCAGTGCATGAACCATGCAACATGTAAGTGTAAGAGATCCCAAAGTCTCAAGTATCTGCAAAATGCTCAAATAGCATAAACCTCCTGCTCAATGTCGGTCAAGCATACAAGATGCTCCCACTGGCTTAAAAGGCGGATAAACGAGCTCAACAACTCAAGCAAACCAAGTCAAAGTACCAAAGACAGGTAACCAAGACAATGCCTCAATAGCATCCAAGGTCGTAATGGAAAAAGCCAAGTCGTAACGGAAAAATCCAAGTCAATGTCCAAGTGCTCAAGGGAATACTCAAATGAATGTCAAGACGAGCTCAAACAACTTCCATCCACAGCCAAAGCATAAAGCATTCACCAAGACATCATAACCCGTACTGGGTAGCCTAGGCATAAACCATGTCATAGATGAAATGCCAGCTGTAAAGAAGTGACAGTCAAACCCAAATCGAGCTCTAATGTCAGCTCAAAAGCATTTTGGATCATAAACAAGACATGTGGCATAGTCCAAATACATCATGACATCATAGCGAGTAGCCGGGAGCACCCCGTGACCAATAGGCATAACCCAACTGTAGCATAAATAGCTTCAGCCATGAAGTTTCCAGTAGCATATAACCTTTGTAAACTGAGCAAATCAGTTCTCAATCCAAGCTCAAATCCATAGGCAAACCATAGGCATACATTCCCGTATGTATAAGCACCAACCGAGCATAATCGGGCATCAAATGCCAAGACCTATAAGCATAAAATTGAAGTAACAGGTGGCTACCCTATTTTGGATGGCCTTCCTTTATTCAAACTGTCACTAAAAGAATAAAGAATAAAGTGATGGTGACGGGCGCCCGCCACCTGCAGTGTGCAGTGGCGATGACTGTTAGTGTAGTAATACATGGGTGGCTAGGCGGAGGTGCCTTTACCCCCAACAATTTAGCCTAGTAGAGTGTCTCAAAATAGGTTGATCCTACACAACATGTGAGGCTTGGGCCATTAGAGCATCAACTACTATAGGTAGCTTGGTTGGCTGTATGGGAGCAGGAGGCTCCTCTTGAAAGATCATCTTGTGTACCTCAACTACCTACTCAAGCTGTTTATGTTTCTTTTTCTCATGGAAAATGACATCATGACTACATATAACCTTGTAAGCCTATGGATCCCATAGGTAATATTCCATCTCACTTGCATCCCCATAATGAAGAAAGATGCATTTCATGGACTTAGGATCTAGCTTATTGCACTTGTCCTTAGAAACATGGCAAAATGCCTCATAACCAAAGATGCACAAATGAGCATATGATAGAGGTTTCCCAATCGATGCCTCCTCTACAATCTGGCAATCAATAGTAGTGCAAGGGGACTAGTTAATCAAGCATACGGTAGTAGTAATTGCCTTAAGCAATGCCTTAAGCCAAAAGTTCTAGGATAAACCTGCGTGGCTAAGCATATTGTGGACTCTCTCCTAAATCATCCTATTCATGTATTTAACAATAAAATTCTTGGGAGGGGTGTAGGGGGTGGTCAACTATGCTTCATACCCAACTAATCACAAAACTACTCAAAAGCTTTTGAGACATACTCACCCCATTATCTGACCTTAGGTATTTTAGCTTATACCTAGACTAATTCTCAACAAGAGTAAGCCAACACTGAAAGGTAGACAAGACATTTGATTTCTGCTTATAATAGGGTAAGCCTAGACCTTATGTGAGTAATTATTTATCAATGTGACAAAGTACTTCGCACCACACCTAGTGACCACTGACAGGGCATGGGACCACATATATCAAAATGAACAAGAGCCAGAGGCTCACCCATACGCTTCATGCCCGACTTCTTATGTGTACTACGTGTCTTCCTACCATACAAAAAATGATCACAAGACTCAAAACACTTATAGTCTAGGGACAAAAGATACTACAAACTAGTAATCATTTTCATTCCTTTCAAAGACATGTGTCTAGGCAATGATGCCAAAGAGATATATGTGGAATTACAGCCACAACCAAAATGTGGTTAACTAACCTAGATACAAGCATAAGATATAGGGTACTGGACTTAACACTATGTGCAATAACAAGATTCCCATGGGTATCTTCCATGAGGAATCACCAAAAGAGACAACATAACATGCATCATCCAAGGTGCTAGCAAAGATAAGGCTCTTTGTGATAGTCAATACATGATGTGCATCATGAAAAGTGAATACACTACCAGAACCAAAATGTAGCTAGACATGACCAATACCAACTATCTCCAATGACAGGTCATTACACAAATATAAAAATCTATTCATGCTACAATAGGAGTAAAACCACTCTCTATGAGGGGTCATATGAAAGGAAGCCACTGAATCTATTAACAACATTGAGCATATCATGACAAAGCATTAGTCATCTATGAAGCATCCAAAGAAGTTGCCAAGATAAGATAATTAGAGACATCAGGTTGTTGCACCACATTAATCTCCTCAATCTTGATGCTAGACTTGCTAGGCATAATATTGCAATCATCATTTTTTTCATGCACTTTTACTGTTTCCCTTTTTTCAATGCTTGTCTTCGCAAATTTTATTGCATTGTGGCTAAATATGACCTGCTTTTCCACAATAATGACAAGTAAAACCAGAGTTACGACCACAAGACTTACTATGAGACTATCCATGTGTCCTAGAGTGAAACCTGTTAGAGTCTCTACCACTGCCATTACCATCTTGCCAACCTCTCAAAGTCAATGGATGTGACATATGGAAGCATCCACATTCTTTCTATTCACCTCTTCTGTCAAGAGGGCACTCTCAACATCCTGCAATTTCAGTCCATCCTTAGCACGTAGAGCTGTATGGAAAGTATCCTACAACTCATGTAAAGTATCAAGTAGAAATGAAGGATACAAAGTATCCTTGAACTCAATCTCCTGCAAAGCTAAATGGCTGATGATGGAGTGAAACTCATTAAAGTGTATGCATAGAGGTCCCTTTCTTAATGTGAAGGTCCATCAATTGTTTTAGCCGATACATCTGAGATGCAATACTTTGCTTGTTATAAAGATTCTTAATATGTATCCAAAGCTCATATGCAATCTAATTTTCAATTATAACATTACAGTGAACCCACTTAGAGAGTGATAAAAGGACTATGGACTTGCATAGCTCATCTAGTTCATCCTAATTCTCAACTGTAATGTTTTTGGCTTTAGCACCCCCATTTTTAAGTGGTCTTACCTACAATTTTTGCAGTAAAACCATATTTGGGTCTTCCAACAGCTGTAGTTGGTCCCATCTAGTTTCTCAATATTGAAGATATCACTATCATGAGAACCGCTAGCCATAATGAGACCAAGCAAGTATAAAGAAGGGCAAGATGGGATACTATGATACCCTCCAAATCAACCCCAAAACCACTACTAAATCAAGCAAGAGAAAAGAGATACTGCCAAAGTAATGAGCTATCCACAAACTGTAAGCAAAAGATTGTCAAGTCCAAGTGATTGCCCTCAGATAGAATGCATAAACTAAAATGATAGACTATCGTAATAAAATGTAGTAATATGCCAACAACCAACTTTGAGCAACCAAGAAGGAAGAAACCAAGAACGATTGGCATTGAAGACTATCACAACTGTAATGTGTCAGTAACCATACATGCAATAGGCATGTATATCATGCATAGGGTAGTTCTCAAGGGCAAATGAAGAAAACTACCAGATGTATAACCCACTAAGTAAAGCTTAATACATTACCTAGAAGCATATAAATACCATTGACAACACCCTAAGAGACATAAGTACTAGGTCCAATCCAACATATCAAATTAGCCCATGATAGGGTAAGTGCATCTAATAAATATTAAGAGAGCATGGATATATCACAATGAGTCTCATTGCCTCAATGTAATAAGCTCAAGCTCAATTGCATAAACCAAATGCTATGTAATACATCCAAGTGCCAATGTGGCTCAATAGGTAAAGCTAAATAGCTCCCACTGAAGCAAAAGTAAAATGCCAAATGAGTAAGCAAAGCTCAAAACATCATGATGATGACATCTGACATCTAGGGTCCATAGAGCATACATCAAGAAGTAAAAAACTCAATATGTATTCTTCAAGCCCGTAATGGCAATGATAGAAGAAATTGAAGCATGAAACCAAGGTGCCAAATTATCAAATGTGGCTCAAAATGGAGCCTCAAATGTCACCATAGATGCCCATATATCAATGCCAAGTATGTACATTAGGACCCAAGAAGCATATAAGCCTTCAATGCATAAAGCTTTTAAGTGAAATACTTGTTGTTTGCTATATATACAACAAAGAACCTTGCTTCAAACCAAGCAAAGAAAGCTCAAAGCCATCCAAGAAGCATCTCAAGACATATACCAAGCATCCTAGAATTAATGCATAGGTGTATGAGTATCAATGAAGCTCAAACAGTGAAGTAATGGCTGCCCCTATTTGTATTGTAGCAAATTGTCTTGAATGTATAGACAATGGCTGAGGTATGCACTTGCAAAGAATGCTCCAATAGGTCCCAAAAAATGACAAGAGAGGTGCCACAACTTTGTTAGATTCTATAGGAGCTACATGATTTGCCAATGTCTATAGTAGTACTAGAAATAGGAGCTAGAAGAAAGGGGCAAATCACACTGATGATATTGCTGGTCCTATTGCTTGCAATTATTGGTTTTGAGCACTTATTGAGGCTCAAACAAGGTTTCTCAAGCTCTAGAACAAGCCTCAACTGGAGGGAGCAATCGAAGAAGAAGCATGAGCAAGATTCATAGAGAAGAAGAGGGTTGAGAATTACCATGGAATCTTCAAGATGAAGCTTATTCTTAGACTGAAGCAAACTGAAGGGAAGAGCTCCTCAATGGTCGTGCAATGGATCTAATACTAGTTGAAGGGAGTAAGCCCAGAGTGGAAACACATGAGCAAAAGCAAGAGCTATGGTGGAAGGAGCAAGAGCACGAGAGAGAGACACACACAAGATGTGGGAACTCCAACTGTCATAATGTATGACTAGTCTTTCCTTTATTCAAGTGTCACTGAAAGAATAAAGAATGCACCACTTGTAGTTTACAAGTGTGTGGGTAGTATCAGTTCATCTCAAGAATTTAGTTTGCAGCCATTCTATCTATTTTTGAGTGGATACAAAAGCATGCTGTAAAAGCTATGGATAGCTATGGTAACTTGATAACACTTTCATATTTTGGCCATAATTTTTGCTTGCAACATCAAATTGAGGTGTTTTATAGCACAAAACAAAGATACAACAAGAAATACAAATTTAAGCAATCATGTAGTTGATTTTATGTAGTTTTTATTTCTTTGTTTTACATGGAATAGAACAATTTTGGTTTAGATAGCAAGCATTCACATTTAATGACTACATATTGAATGCCTACATGCTCACAGTTGATGTCTATATATTGAATGTCTCCATGCTATTTGGGTCTGCTACATGGTTATCTTAATGCTTGCTATTGTTGTTTATGCTTGAACATATTTATATTAATCTTTATATCTTGGATTTGACCTCAGTTAGTTACATTTGGATAATGGTAGTAAAAGCTTATTCCTTTACATGTTTGCCTACAACTACATATTGATTTCCTATAGTTTTATGAATAGCCATGCTAAAAATTAGTTTTGAGCAGTTCTTTTCAGAGTAGACACTTGTATTCAGCACTCTAGTGCTTCTTGCTTGTGGAAGTAGTATATTAGCTTAGTCTTTCTCTTGCTACACTCTCTTTGGCTTAGTTTTAGGGCTGATTTGCTATTATTATAGTAGTCCGTACTCTCTTTGTTTGGCAAACATAATGGCAAATACTTTAAATGGTTCCAACAACAATGCTAGCTTCAACATATAGAAGTTTGATGGCAATAACTTCTAGTATTGGAAGACTTAGATTAGGCATATATTAGTGTAGAAGAAGCAAGTCAAGCCATTGAAATCAGAGGGCATAAAGACAACTTTATGATGCAAACAAATGAAAGTGCTTGATGAGCTATGTAAGTCTACTATTATTTTGTCATTGTCAAAGTAGGTATACTTCAATGTCATTGAAACTGAGGGTCATGCTTATGCATTATGGAAAAAGATTTGTGATCTCTATGATAAGCAAAGTCTTGCACCTCAACTACATTGGCTTAAGAAACTCATGAACATCTATATCTTCTTATTTAAATGATTTTCATTCCATTTTTAGTCAGCTTACTTTGCAATATCTTAAGTTTAATGAGAATTTCAAGTCTCTTTTATTGCTTGTTATACTACCTAAGTGTTGGGATACATTCTAAACTACTATGAGTGCAAGCCCTCTTAAAGGTAGCTTTCATGTCAAGGATATAAAGGATGCTTTGCATATTGAGAAAGTAAACAAGAAGAATATTGATGCAATTTGTACTTCTCATACACTCACAGGGAGATGTAGACAAGGTGGTAATGAGAATAATAATCATAGTAGAGAGACTCACAACCTAATGGGAGCAAGTTTAAGTCTCATGGGTAATCACACAGTAAGTCTCATGGTCCTAAGTCCTCTCTTACTTGTCATTATTATGGATTGCAAAGTCACATAAGGCAGCAATGCCATAAGATGTGCAATGATATGCATGAAAAAGGTAAAGGAAAAGCACAAGATAATGCCAAATATTTTGATGATTACACCATTGTTCAACGTTATTCAATGCTAAGGTAGAAGACATAAATGTCTTGGGGTATAGCTTAGATGGTTATATATATTTATTACTTCATCACTTGATGCTACTTAGATGACTAGTGCTCTGTCTTCTTACTCTTAGTATTGGCTTCTTCATTTGGGGGCTTCATTTCATGTTATCTTGCATCGACATTGGTTTTATATCTACGATATTGTCATAGGTTTGCTCCAACTAGGAGATGACACCATATTCGATATTATTGGCATAGGTGATGTGAGATTAGAGTTTGGTAATGATGTTCCATTTGTGCTGCTTGATGATGTACATCATGTCTCAACTTTGACTACATGCCTTATGTTTGCTAGATATAGTTGGATGATGATAGATACCATGTCTATTTTGGTGATTCTGCATGGAAGGTTATTCATGGTAGTCTTGTTTTACTAGAGGTGCTAAGGTTGGTATCTTATACCCTTTACTTGTATTTGGATTTATTGATCATGTTTTGGCCATGACTAATCTTCCTCGTGTATCTTTTTAGCATCGCTATCTTGGGCATATGTCCCTTAAAGGAATGAAAGTACTCACTCATTATAGTATTTGTTACCTCTTGACTACTCATTTTTTGACTCTTGTTATCATTGTTTATATAGCAAGCAAACATGTAATTCTCATAAAAAGTCTAGCTCTATGCATGTGGATGAGCCTTTTTCTCTTGTGCATTTATATGTTTGTGGTTTCATGCCTTGTCAGTCGCATCAGGTGGTGCTAAGTTGATGTTCATTGTTGATTATTCACATAAAGTTTGGGCCTAGCCTATAAAGTAGGAATCAAAGGTGTTATCTACATTTTAGTACTTTCTTACTATGATTGAGAACCAGTTTGGGCATAGGTTGAAATGCCTATGGTCTAACAGTGAGGGTAAATATGTCTCTAAGACTTTTAAGAAGTCTTGTAATAAAAGGGGTATTAAGTGTTAGTTGACCGCCCTACACACACAACTCTAGAATGGTATTATAGAGCACATAAATAGGACTATTTAGGTAATAGATATCCATATACTACTCTTGGTGGTAGAGTTGTAGAGGAGGCATGATGTAGTAAACCTCCCTTGTATACACACTTGCATATCCTTGTATGTGATGAGGCTTTTTGCCATAGTTCCAAAGACCAATCTAATAAGCTAGATCTGAAGTCCATCAAATGCATCTTTCTTAGATATGATGATACATGTAAGGTGGGCTATCACCTTCGGGATCCGTAGGCTAGGAAGGTTGTTTGTAATCATGATGTTGTATCGCATAAGAAAAAGGTGCATATGAAACCAAAGCAAGTTGTTAAGGTATTCAAGATGATCTTTCAAGAGGAGCCTCATGTTATAGTATAGTTAGTCCCAATTAGAGAGCTTGTTGTAGGAGTTGCTAATGATGTAGTGGTTTGAGATCCAATCGTTGTGCAGGATCATGATGTTGGATAGAGAGGGCACACCATGCAAACCACACAAACGGTCTTGAGATACTCCACTAGAGCCTCAAGCCCTCTTAATCATTTTAAGTCCTTTATGCATAATGTCATGTTGATAGATGCTAGTAAGTCTCTCACTTATGAGAGAGACTATGCGCAAACATGATAGCCACTCCCAAGAGAGGGGCATGCAATTTGAGTATGATTCCCTATAGAAAAAGCATACATGAGATTTGGTTCCTTTACCCAAAGGAAAACACGGATTGACATGCAAGCGATTATACAAGTTGAAGAGTAGCCCTAGCATTCACCCTAAGCCAGTATATAACGCTAGATTGGCTGCTAAGAGTTTTAAGTAGAAATAGTTAATTTTGATGATATATTCTTTTCTCTAGTTAAGATGACTATCCTACACTTGGTATTGGCCTGGTTGCTATGAGTTTTAAGTAGAAAATTTGATTTTGATGATATATAATTTCCTGTGGTCAAGATGACTATCCTACACTTGATATAGCCTTGGTTGCACAAATGGATGTGGACTTGTACCTAATGGATATGAAAATGGTTTTTCTTCATGGGGACTTGCCTGAGCATATCTAGCCTAAGGACTTTGAGAAAAAGGGCATGGAACACCTGGTATATGCAAGTTGGAAGAGTCTTTATGGACTTAACCAAACACCTAGGGATTGATATCATAAGTTTGATACCTTTATGCATTCACCAGGTTACTTCTCTAGTGATATGGATCTATGTCTTTAAATGAAGAAAACACTTAATGGTAGCCTTATCATTTTGGTGCTATATGTTGATGATATGCTAATTGCTAGGAGTGCTTGTGATGAGTTGGATGCTTTGAAGATTCAACTCAAGAAGAGCTTTGAGATTAAGAATATGGGTTATGTCCCTCATATACTTGGTATGCATATTATGCACAATTTCTCTAAAGAACTCCTCTATTTATCACAAAAAGAATACATTCATAAAGTTCTTGAGTGGTTCCATATGCAAGATTATTAGCCTATTGGCTAGCCAATATATTCTAAACTACTCGCTCTATGTGAAATATACAAATGTTCTTTGGCATACTCATTATTAGTATTTTCAAAAAATGTTATTTAGTATGCTTATTGTAGATTAAGCGAATCCTATTGAGGCACACGGATTCCTATATGTAATTTGGATTGTTGGGGGTAAAGGCGCCTCTGCCTAGCTGCCTGTGTATTACTACACTGACAGTACCCGCCACTGCACTGCAAGTGGCAGGCACCCATCATAGTCACTTATTCTTTATTCTTTTAGTGATAGTTTGAATAAAGGAAGGCCCGACCACACATTGTGGCTGTTGGAGTTTCTGCTTCTCTCTCTCTCTCTCTCTCTCTCTCTCTCTCTCTCTCTCTCTCTCTCTCTCTCTCTCTCTCTCTCTCTCTCTCTCTCTCTCTCCCCCTCTCTCTCCCCCTCTCTCTCTCTCTCTCTCTCTCTCTCTCTCTCTCTCTCTCTCTCTCTCTCTCTCTCTCTCTCTCTCTCTCTCTCTCTCTCTCTCTCGGCTCTTCCTCTCCATCTGCCATAGCTCTCACCGCCAAGCTTCTTCCTCCTGGGTTCCACTTCCCTTTCAATCGGTATCAGATCAAAGGCATTGGAGCTTGCTCAACATTCTCTTCAGCCTGGATTTGAAGAGCTTCAACCCGAGCTTCAATAGCAGCCATGGCACCTTCATTTGCAGGTACATTTTGATCTCCCGCCTCCTCCCCGAGCTTCTGGACCTTCATCAACTTCTTCACGGCTGCATTGGAGTCCCCCTTGACATTGCCAAGTGCCCGCGAGGGCTGTTGAAGATCCCCCAGCACCCAGAAAGAGCCATCACAATTTTCGGTGCATTTTTAGGGGCCTGGTTAGGCTGATCTTCTCCCCGGCATTTCCCTGCTCCTCCTTGGCTTCCCTGCACTCTTGGCAACCTTTCCGAGCATTGCTTCACTCCTCGGCATTGGTGCTTGACTCTTCGTGATCGATTCAAGTGCTTCCCTCTTCAACCCTTTGCTGTATACACAATCCCAGGACTGTCAAAACAGGGCAACACTTGGCATTTACTATTTAATGCTTCTTGGCATTGCCCATTTCATGCCCATTGATGCCCGGTGATGCCCGGATGTTATGGGATGCTATGTCTATGCTTTGGGACTGATTTGGAGCATATTTGAGCACTATTTGAGCTTCATATAACAATAAATTACTTGCTGTAATACAGTGGGCCAAAGCTTATTTACTTGGTGTATGCATTGGTTCATGGATACGGGGTGCTTCTTAAAGGTTTAAATGATCATACCGATGTATCTAGAGGTTGTCAAATGCTTCTTCTTGGTTCCAGAATGCTTTTGAGCCTCTATTAAGCTCCAACTTGGTTGTTCTTCACTGGCATTTGGCTTTTGTTTGGCATGCTTTGGACCAGTATATGCCTATTGTCACTGCTTGACATTTAGGCTTCTTGCATTTATGCTTTGGTCAGACATGGATGCCACTTGGCTTGCCCATGCTTAACAGGTACTTGGAGCTTCATCTTTCGATGTATTTGAGCATTTTGGATCTACTGGGCATTACATTTAGTTGTCAATTACATGCTCTTTGAATACTTTTAGGCTTATGTTTTACGGGTCTAAGATAGCTTGGGATTTATGCTCCGGATGTACCCTACTGGGATTTGGCATGTCTGATGATATGTATTTGATGTATTAGAGCGTTGTTTGCTCTCTTTCCATCTAACTTTCACTTCCAGTGGGAGCCTCTTGGTATATTCAGATGTACACAGAGTCTTATTTACAGATGAGCTTGAGCTTGTGGGACAGTTACATGCATTTGCTCTCTTGAGAGCTTTATGTCTGCAGTTTGTCTGTAGTGGGCTGATTTGATACACCTATTGGGGCAGGCACCTATCTCTGTCACAGGTTTGTCAATTTTGTATGCATCTTGGATAGTTATGTATTGAGCTTCTTGCTCTATCACTTGTGCTTGTGCTTGGTCTCTTCTCTTACCCCAAGACCCATTAAATGCATGTCTTCTGGACCTATGAGATGTCTCTTGCCTGACAGGTTATTGGTTTGACAGTTCTTGGTACATTCTTGCCCTTGGAAACTCACTGTTGGATGTATCTTGCTACATATCTTGCTACATGGCAGTTGTAGTGACATATGTATCAGTGATTGCTTCATTTTGGGACAGTTTTACATACTGCTATCATTTACTACAGCAAGCTGAAATCTACAGATTTTGAGCCCTTCTATGAGGGTAATGCTTATTATTTGATATTATCTTGGTCATATTTGGTGGATAGGTACTTCTCTTGGTGAAATCTACCCTTTTAGCCACTTTTAGCAATGGTTTTAGTGCATTTTCTACTAATTACAGCAACCTGTAATTTTGATTTTTTGCTTTGATTTGGGACAATATGGCTGGTCATCTAAAAGATACAGCTCTCTTTAACATTGCCAAGTTGGATGGTAACAACTATGGGTATTGGAAGTCCCAAATATGGCAGGTTTTGGTGCAGAAGTTGCAGATTAAACCCTTGCATTTCAAGGGTATTAAACCTGAAGATATGGATGATGATGTTTGGATGAAAGTTGATGAGCTACGCAAGTCTACCATTATTTTTTCACTCTCAGAAAAAGTCCATCATAATGTTGTTGAAGATGAAAATCAGAGTGCATGGGATTTATGGGACAAGATTCAAGAGCTCTATGCGCAGCAGAGTCCCGCGTCACAGATATATTGGCTGAAGTAGTTAATGGACCTTCGCATGAAGGAGGGGACCTCCCTTTCATCTCTTTTCAATCAGTTTCATTCTATCATGAAGTGTTTGTTGTCACAGGGTATTGAGTTCAAAGACAACTTGCACCCGTTGTTTCTGCTTGGCACCTTGCCTGAATCATGGGATGTCATCCATACTGCCATATGCACGAACAAGCTTGATGGATTGAAAATCAAAGATATTGAGAGTGCTTTATTGGCTGAGGAAATCAACATGAGAAACAATGATGCTTCCCGCTCTTCACATGCATTGACCGTTAGAGGTGGCAGAAATGGCAGGCATGATAATGATCATAAGGGTAGGGACTCTCAGAAGTCCAAGTCCAAGTCACGTGGTCTCAATAAGTCCCGTGGATGAAAGTTTGATCTTACATGTCATTATTATGGGAAAGTAGGATATATTAGGCCGCAGTGCCATAAAATGCACGATGATAAGCGCAAGGAAAAGGGAAAAGAAAAAGTGCAGGAAAAGTCTTCTAAGCGCAGTATTGTACTTGCAAAGTCCAGTGTGAAGATAGAAGAGGTTAATGTCATGCAGGCCACTGATTCGGATGATGATTACATACTTGCAGCTTCTTCATGCGATGCCTTACAGACTTCTGAGATACATTCTATGTATGTGCAGTGCTGGCTCTTGGAATCGGGTGTATCCTTTCATGTGACACCCTGCAAAGATTGGTTTCATACCTATCGTACCATGTCTGGCTATGTGCATCTTGGTGATGATAGGTCTCTTGACATTGTGGGCATTGGAGATGTTAGGCTACAATTTCCTTCTGGCAGTTCTTTTGTTTTGCATGATGTATGCCATGTACCTGTTGTTGACTCGCAGCCTTATGTCACTGGACAGCTTGATGATGCAGGGTATTTTGTGTCTTTTGGAAACTCTGCATGGAAGATTACTCGTGGCAGGCTTGTACTTGCAAGAGGTGCCAAGTTTGGCAGCCTCTATCCCTTACTTGTATCTGGAGCTACATTGGATCATGTTTTGTTGTCTGTGGGTTCTATTTCCCTTGTATCCCTTTGGCATGCTCGTTTGGGGCATATGTCTCTTAAAGGAATGAAAATGCATCGTGCTTTGTAGTATCTTCCGCCTTTTGACTCTTCACATTTTGATTCTTGTGATCATTGTTTGTATGGCAAGGTAGACTAGAAATACACATAAAAAGTCTGGTAAGAAATGCATGGGTGAGCCCTTGGCTCTTGTGCACTCAGATGTATGTGGGCCCATGCCCTGTCAGTCCCTTCGTGGGGCAAAGTACTTTGTTGCTTTTGTAGATGATTACTCACATAAGGTTTGGGCTTATCCCATAAAGAGAAAATCCGATGTCTTAGACACATTTCAATGTTGGCTTGAATTGGCAGAGAACCAATCTCGAAAAAGGCTCAAATGCCTATGGTCAAATAATGGGGGTGAGTACGTATCATGTGCTTTTGAGCAATTTTGTGATAAGCGGGGTATTAAGCGTCAACTGACCGCCCCTTACACCCCACCCTAGAATGGTATGGCTGAACATATGAATAGGACCATTCAGGAAAGGGTCTGTAGCATGCTTAGCCAGGCTGGCTTACCGCATCACTTTTGGGCTGAGGCAATTACTATTGCAGTGCATCTCATTAATAGGTCGCCTAGCAGTAGCATTGACTTTCAGGTTGCAGAGGAGGTATGGGCAAACAAGTCCCCCCCTCTTATGATCATTTGTGTGTCTTTGGATGTGAGGCATTCTGCCATGTGCTCAAGGACAAATGCAATAAATTGGATCCTAAAAGTGTCAAATGCATTCTACTGGGATTTGGCATGTCTGATGCTATGCATTTGATGTATTAGAGCATTGCTTGCTCTCTTTGCATCTGACTTCACTTCGAGTGGGAGTCTCTTGGTATATTCGGATGTACACATAGTCTTATTTACAGATGAGCTTGAGCTTGTAGGATAGTTACATGCATTTGCTCTCTTGAGAGCTTTATGTCTATAGTTTGTCTATAGTGGGCTGATTTGATACGCCTATTGGGGTAGGCACCTATCTCTGTCACAGGTATGTCAGTTTTGTATGCATCTTCATGTATTGAGCTACTTGCTCTATCAGTTGTGCTTATGCTTGGTCTATTCTCTTACCCCAAGACCCATTACATGCATGACTTCTAGACCTATGAGATGTCTATTGCCTGACATGTTATTGCTTTGATAGTCCTTGGTACATTCTTGCCCTTGGAAACTCACTGTTGGATGTATCTTACTACCTTGCAGTTGCAGTGACATATGTATCAGTGATTATTTCATTTTGGGACAGTTTTACATATTGCTGTCATTTATTACAACAAGCTGAAATCTGCATATTTTGAGCACTTCTATGAGGGTAATGCTTACTATTTGATGTTATCTTGGCCATATTTGGTGGACAGGTGCTTCTCTTGGTGAAATCCACCCTTTCAACCAGTTTTAGCAATAGTTTTAGTGCATTTTCTACTAATTACAGCAACCTGCAATTTTGCTTTTTTGCTTTGATTTGGGACAGTATGGCTGTCATCTGAAAGATACAGCTCTCTTTAACATTGCCAAGTTGGATGGTACCAACTACGGGTATTGGAAGTCCCAAATATGGCAGGTTTTGGTGCAGAAGTTGCAGATTAAACCCTTGCGTTTCAAGGGTATTAAACCTAAAGATATGAATGATGATGTTTGGATGAAAGTTGATGAGCTATGCAAGTCTACCATTATTTTGTCACTCTCAGAAAAAGTCAATCATAATGTTGTTGAAGATGAAAATCAGAGTGCATGGGATTTATGGGACAAGATTTAGGAGCTCTATGCGCAGTAGAGTCCTGCATCACAGATGTATTGGCTGAAGTAGTTAATGGGACTTCGCATGAAGGAGGGGACCTCCCTTTCATCTCTTTTCAATCAGTTTCATGCTATCATGAAGAGTCTGTTGTCACAGGGTATGGAGTTCAAAGACAACTTGCACCCGTTGTTTCTGCTTGGCACCTTACCTGAATTATGGGATGTCTTCCATACTGCCATATGCACGAACAAGCTTGATGGGTTGAAAATCAAAGATGTTGAGAGTGCTTTATCGGCTGAGGAAATCAACATGAGAAACAATGATGCT
The DNA here is from genome assembly GCF_053477565.2 of Lygodium microphyllum. NCBI lineage: Eukaryota > Viridiplantae > Streptophyta > Polypodiopsida > Schizaeales > Lygodiaceae > Lygodium > Lygodium microphyllum. The sequence goes on from NC_141153.1 coordinate 72,306,439, forward strand.
TCCCGCTCTTCACATGCACTGACCGTTAGAGGTGGCAAACATGGCAGGCATGATAGTGATCATAATGGCAGGGACTCTTAAAAGTCCATGTGCAAAGCACGTGGTCGAAGTAAGTCCCCCTGATCTTACATGTCATTATTGTGGGAAAGCAGGACATATTAGGCCGTAGTGCCATAAAATGCACAATGATAAGCGCAAGGAAAAGGGAAAAGAAAAAGTGCAGAAAAAGTCTTCTGAGCGCAGTATTGTACCTGCAAAGTTCAGTGTAAAGATAGAAGAGGTTAATGTCATGCAGGTCATTGATTCAAATGATGATTACATACTTGCAACTTCTTCATGCGATGCCTTATAGACTTTTGAGATACATTCTATGTATGTGCAGTGCTCGCTCTTGGATTTGGGTGCATCCTTTCATGTGACACCCTACAAAGATTGGTTTCATACCTATCATACCATGTCTGGTTCTATGCGTCTTGGTGATGATAGGTCTCTTGACATTTTGGGCATTGGAGATGTTAGGCTGTAGTTTCCTTCTAGCAGTTCTTTTGTTTTGCATGATGTACGCCATGTACCTGCATTGACTCGCAGCCTTATGTCAGCTTGACAGCTTGATGATGCAGGGTATTTTGTGTCTTTTGGAAACTTTGCATGGAAGATTACTCGTGGGTGGCAGGCTTGTACTTGCAAGAGGTACTAAGTTTGGTAGCCTCTATCCCTTACTTATATCTGGAGCTACATTGGATCATGTTTTGTCTGTGGGTTCTATTCCTCATGTATCCCTTTGGCATACTCGTTTGGGGGCATATGTCTCTTAAAGGAATGAAAATGCTCCGTGCTTTGCCGTATCTTTTGCCTTTTGACTCTTTGCATTTTGATTCTTGTGATCATTGTTTGTATGGTAGGTAGACTAGAAATACACATAAAAAGTTTGGTAAGAAACGCATTGGTGAGCCCTTGGCTCTTGTGCACTTAGATGTATGTGGGCCTATGCCCTGTCAATCACTTGGTGGGGCAAAGTACTTTGTTACTTTCGTAGATGATTACTCACGTAAGGTTTGGGCTTATCCCATAAAGAGAAAATCCGATGTCTTAGACACATTTCAGTGTGGGCTTGCATTGGCAAAGAACTAGTCTGGGAAAAGGCTCAAATGCTTACGGTTCGATAATGTGGGTGAGTATGTATCATGAGTATGTATCACATGCTTTTGAGTAGTTTTGTGATGAGCGGGGTATTAAGCGTTAGTTGTCCGCCCCTTACACTCCACCCCAGAATGGTGTGGCTAAACACATGAATAGGACCATTCAGGAAAGGGTCCGTAGCATGCTTAGCCAGGCTGGCTTACTGCAACACTTTTGGGCTGAGGCAGTTACTACTGTAGTGCATCTCATTAATACGTCGCCTAGCAGTGGCATTGACTTTCAAGTTGTAGAGGAGGTATGGGAAAACAAGCCCCCCTCTTATGATCATTTGTGTGTCTTTGGATGTGAGGCATTCTGCCATGTGCCCAAGGACAAATGCAATAAGCTGGAGCCTAAAAGTGTCAACTGCATTTTCATTGTCTATGGAGATGCAGGAGAGATGGGTTACCATCTATGGGATCCGCAGGCACGAAAAGTGATCCGCAGCCATGATGTCATCTTCGGTCAGGCAGCAGAGCCTGGATTGAGGTATTCTACTAGAGATAGACAACCTCCTGACCGTTTTGTGCCCTCTATGGATTATGTACTTGTTACAGATGTAGGAGAGCCTCTCACTTATGATGAGGCTATGCGCAGGGGTGATTGTCACTCTTGGGAGAGGGCTATGCAATCTGAGCTTGACTCATTGCATAAGAATCAGACTTGGGATTTGGTTTCCTTGTTGTAGGGTAAGAAGGCTTTGCCATGCAAGTGGGTGTATAAGCTGAAAAGTACCCCTGGACACCCTAAGCCAGCATACAAGGCTTGATTGGTTGCTAAGGGTTTTAAGCAAGAGCATGGTGTTGACTTTGATGAAGTCTTTTCTCTTGTGGTCAAGATGACCACCCTACGCTTAGTATTGGCCTTGGTTACAGAGCTTGACTTGGACTTGTACTAGATGGATATCAAGATGGCTTTTTTACATGGGGACTTGCATGATGAGATTTACATGGAGCAGCCTCAGGACTTTGCAGACCCTGGCAAGGAACACCTAGTGTGCAAGCTAAAGAAGAGTCTATATGGCTTGAAGCAGGCACCTAGGGAATGGTACCATAAATTTGATGCATTCGTGCAGTCATAGGGCTATAGCCGTAGTGCTATGGATCCGTGCTTGTATACGAAGAAAGTCCATGACGATTCTTTACTGATTTTGGTACTCTATGTGGATGACATGCTTTTAGTAGGGACATCTCATGAGGAGCTAGATGCTCTTAAGGCTCAGCTCAAGAAGATCTTTGAGATGAAAGATCTAGGACATGACTCTCATATACTTGGTATGCGCATTACGCGCGATAGATCTCAGGGACTACTCTATCTGTCACACAAAGGAAGTACATTCATAAAGTCCTTGAGCGCTTCCACATGCAGGATGTTAAGCCTATTGGTTGTCCATTACCTTCTCATGTGACGGTGTCACATGCCGATTGTCCACATACAAATGAGCAGAGGGCCGAGATGGCCAAGATTCCCTATGCATCAGTCGTGGACAGTCTTATGTATGCCATGATAGCCATCCATCCAGATATTGCTTTTGCAGTTGGGTTTCTAGCATGTTATATGGCTACACCTAGCAAGAAACATTGGGATGTCGTGAAGGGTATCATGAGATACGTGAAGGGCACAACAAATATGTGTCTTTGTTATGGCAGCCAGGATACAGGAGTCGTGGGGTACACTGACTCTGATTATGCATGACATGTAGATAGTACGAAGTCTACTTTAGGCTATGTGTTCACTTATGCTTGAGGGGCTATCTCTTGGATGTCCAGGGCGCAGAAGTGTACGGCCCTTTCTACTACAGAGGACGAGTATATTGCAGCCACAGAGGCTTGCAAGGAGGCTATATGTTTAGGCCATTTGATTGCTGACCTTGGTATGACACATGTTATGCCTACACTGCATTTGGATTCTATGAGTGCCATTCAGTTTGTCTTCCATGCGAAGACAAAACATATTGAGGTGAGGTATCACTTCATTTGCGAGGTCGTTGAGGACAGGTCTGTTGACCTTGTTAAGATTCCGATTGAGGAGAATCCTGCAGATTTGCTCACAAAAAGCCTCACTACCAAGTGCTTTGCCTTCCTCACGAGATTGATGGGCATTGGATGAGATGATGTCTTTTTCCTCATCATGTTGTACATGTTGTATTGTCTTTTTCTTTTGTCTCTCTCTCATTGGGGAAGATTCGCCTTTAAGTGGAAAGTTATTGGGGGTAAAGGCACCTCCGCCTAGCTGCTTGTGTATTACTACACTGACAGTACCCGCCACTGCACAGTGTAGGTGGCGGGCGCCCATCACAGTCACTTATTCTTTATTCTTTTTTAGTGACAGTTTGAATAAAGGCAGCCACACATTGTGGTTGTTGGAGTTTCCACTTTTGAGTCTCTCTCTCTTGCCTCCATCTGCCATGGCTCTCACCGCCAAGCTTCTTCCTTTTGGGTTCCACTTCCCTTTCAACTATAAGTAGATAGACCTCTATTTACTAACATAAGACTAAACCAAAGTTTCAATAGTAATTCCAAAGAACCAGCAAGTATACATGTATACATTAGTGTAATTTATTCCATAAGGCTAGGATTACTGTGTTCAATACCTCACAGTAAATTCATATTTTTCAACCAAGCTACAACAATTACCAAGGATATGTGGTATCTAGTCCATGAAAGGGAAGTGGAACCCAGGAGGAAGAAGCTTGGCAGTGAGAGCTATGGCAAATGGAGAGCAAGAGCCAAGAGAGAGAGAGAGAGAGAGAGAGAGAGAGAGAGAGTCAAAAGTGGAAACTCCAACAACCACAATGTTTGGCGAGCCTTCCTTTATTCAAACTGTTACTAAAAGAATAAAGAATAAGTGACTATGATGGGCGCACGCCACCTACACTGTGCAGTGGCGGGTACTGTCAGTGTAGTAATACACAAGCGGCTAGGCGGAGGTGCCTTTACCCCCAATAACCTCCCACTTAAAGGCGAATCTTCCCCAATGAGAGAGAGAAAAAAGAAAAAGACAGTACAACATGTACAACAGGATGAGGAAAAATATGTCATCTCATCCAATGCCCATCAATCTCCTGAGGAAGGCAAAGCGTTCGGTAGTGAGGCTTTTCGTGAGCAAGTTTGCAGGATTCTCCTCAGTCAGAATCTTGACAAGGTCAATAGACCTATCCTCAATGACCTCGCGAATGAAGTGATACCTCACCTCAATATGTTTCGTCTTCGCATGGAAGACGAACTCAATGGCACTCATAGAATCCAAATGCAGTGTAGGCATAGCATCTATCATACCAAGGTCAGCAATCAAACGGCCTAAACATATAGCCTCCTTGCAAGCCTCTGTGGCCGCAATATACTCGGGTCCTGCATAATCAGAGTCAGTGTACCCCACGACTCCTGTATCCTGACTGCCATAACAAAGTCACATATTTGTTGTGCCCTTCACGTATCTCATGATACCCTTCACGACATCCCAATGTTTCTTGCTAGGTGTAGCCATATAACGTGCAAGAACCCCAGCTGCAAAAGCAATATCTAGACGGGTGGCTATCATGGCATACATAAGACTGTCCACAACTGATGCATAGGGATTCTTGGCCATCTCGGCCCTCTGCTCATCTGTCTGCGGACAATCAGCATGTGAAACCTTCACATGAGAAGGTAATGGACAACCAATAGGCTTAACATCCTGCATGCGGAAGCACTCAAGGACTTTATGAATGTACTCCCTCTGTGTGACAGATAGAGTAGTCCCTGAGATCTATCGCGCGTAATGCGCATACCAAGTATATGAGAGTCATGTCCTAGATCTTTCATCTCAAAGATCTTCTTGAGCTGAGCCTTAAGAGCATCTAGCTCCTCATGAGATGTCCCTGCTAAAAGCATGTCATCCACATAAAGTACCAAAATCAGTAAAGAACCATCACGGGCTTTCTTCGTGTACAAGCACGGATCCATAGCACTGCGGCTATAGCCTTGTGATTGCATGAATGCATCAAACTTATGGTACCATTCCCCAGGTGCCTGCTTCAAGCCATATAGACTCTTCTTTAGCTTGCACACTAGGTGTTCCTTGCCAAGGTATGGAAAGCCCTTAGGCTGCTCCATATAAATCTCATCATGCAAGTCACCATGGAAAAAAGCTGTCTTAACATCCATATGGTACAAGTCCATGGTTGCGGATCACTTTCAGTGCTTGCGGATCCCATAGACAGTAACCCATCTCTCTTCCATCTCCATAGTAGGGTACATCCGGAGCATAAATCCTAAGGTATCTTAGACCCATAAAGCATAAGCCTAAAAGCATTCAAGGAGCATGTAACTGACAACCAAATGTAATGCCCAGTAGATCCAAAATGCTCAAATATATCTAAAGATGAAGCTTCAAGTAGCTGTCAAGCATGGCAAACCAAGTGGCATCCATATCTGGCCAAAGCATAAATGCAAGAAGCCTAAATGTCAAGCAATGACAATAGGCATAAACCGGTCCAAATCATGCCAACTGAAGCCAAATGCCATTGAAGAATGACCAAGTCAAAGCTTAATACAAGCTCAAAAGCATTCTGAAACCAAGAAGAAGCATTTGACAACCTCCAGATACATCAGTATGATCATTCAAACTGCCACGAAGCACCTCGTATTCACGAACCAATGCATACACCAAGTAAATGAGCTTCAGCCCACTGTATTATAGTAAGCAATTTACTGTTATATGAAGCTCAAACGGTACTCAAATCTGGTCCAAATTAGTCCCAAAGCATAGACATAGCATCCCATAACATCCGGGCATCAATAGGCATCAAATGGGCAATGCCAAGAAGCATTAAACAGTAAATGTCAAGTGCTACCCTGTTTTGACAATCCTGGGACTGTGTATACAGCAAAGAGCTGAAGAGGGAAGCACTCAAATCGATCATCGGGATTCAAGCACCAATGTTGGGGAGTTAAGCAATGCTCGGGAAGGTTGCCAAGTGTGCCGGGAAGCCGAGAAGGAGCGGGGAAATGCCGAGGAGCAGATCATCCCAACCCCCTAAAAATGCGCTAAAAATTGTGCCGGCTATTCCTGGGGACTGGGGAATCTACAACAGTCCTCAGGGGCACTTTGCAAGGTCAAGGGGGCTCCAATGCAGCCCAAAAAGAAGCCGGATGAAGGTCTGAGAGCTCGGGGAGGAGGCGGGAGATCAAAACATACTTGCAAATGAAGGTGCCATGGCTGCCATTGAAGCTCGGGTTGAAGCTCTTCAAATTCGGGCTGAAGAGAATGCTGGGCAAGCTCCAATGCCTTTGCTCTAATACCAGTTGAAAGGGAAGTGGAACCCAAGAGAAAGAAGCTTGGCAGTGAGAGCTATGGCGGATGGAGAGCAAGAGCCAAGAGAGAGAGACTCAAAAGTGAGAACTCCAACAACCACAATGTGTGGCCGGGCCTTTCTTTATTCAAAGTATCACTAAAAGAATAAAGAATAAGTGACTGTGATGGGCGTTCGCCACCTATAGTGTGCAGTGGTGGCGGGTACTATCAGTGTAGTAACACACGGGCGGCCAGGCGGAGGCGCTTTTACCCCCAACAATAGCTTTAGAAATTACTACTGCATACAGATGTAGGAATTGTTAGGTCAACTCTTCATATAGCTCAATAATTATTGCTACATGCATGCTTATCTATAGTATTATTAATCCCAAAAAATAACCCTAGACTACTTTTGTAGGGCTAGTCCTGACAGAGATCTCTTTTCAACTAATGCTCACTATCAAGAGTTGTTTATTGCATAAGCTTTGTATGGTTACTACCTATTGCACACTGTGCCTGAGCACACAAGTTACTTAAATATGAAAACTCAAATTGCGTACTTTTCAGTTGACAACTTAATTGGCTACCCACTAGCAAACAACTATCATAGTAAATATGCTTATTCTATTAAATGCAAAGCAAATGGTGCTCTCCTTGGTTAACAATTTCAATAACATACTTTAACATTTGTATTAGTATCTTATTTAGCTTGCTTACACAATGGTATACCTAGTTTTATACTAATTTGAAATATTACACAATGCACTCAGTTTGAAATAATCTAGAATATTAGAGTAAAATATGAGTAATAAAACTGCTTGGCCAATATATTCAATACTTTGTCTAGTAACATGTATGGTAGTATCCCACCAATTTTAATATGGAGCTTGCTACCTACTCTACTAAACTCATCATTAAAACAATCTTAGTACTCTTTGTAGATTAGTAAATCTAAAAAATCTTGGATATATGAAACATGTCTTAAAGCATCTTGTTAGGCTCATAACATCTTTGAATGCCTATATATATATATATATATATATATATATATATATATATATATCTTTCTCACACACACACACAAAACACAACACACATACATACATACTTGAAATGCACTTGTGTGAATCACCTATAGATGGACTACGAAATACATGTGATAACTTAATGATATAACATTTTAAAACAATGTAAATGATGAAATACTTTAATGTGAGTCACATTCATCTCTCTCTCTCTCTCTCTCTCTCTCTCTCTCTCTCTCTCTCTCTCTCTCTCTCTCTCTCTCTCTCTCTCTCTCTCTCTCTCTCTCTCTCTCTCTCTCTCTCTCTCTCTCTCTCTCTCTCTCTCTCTCTCTCTCTCTCTCTCTCTGTGAGAGGAACAGAGTCATCAGACAGGAGATATGGCATATTTATATACAGAGGACATGGGTCAGCCCTGCACAGCCACTGCCATCGAAGATGGCACATTATTATACACAGTTCTTGAGGATATCAGAGCAGGGATTCATAGAGATTCCGAGATATATGCAGATCTATATGCCACATCGATTGAGAGTTCTTATTGGACAACTCAGGGTATCATCACATCAGCTTATGATTGAGAGTGGCAAAGCCAGTGGCATCCCGCGGGAGGAGAGGATATGCCCCCTTTGCAGATCAGAGGTGGAGAGTGAGGAGCATTTTGTTCTCAGATGCCCGGCATACTCAGAGTTGAGATCTAGATACACATTGAGCAGCTCACTTCAGGGATGTATGACTGATATGGATCAGAGATCATTTGGCCGTTTTCTGGGAGAGGCATGGCACATCAGAGAGCAGAGCACACAGCGGGTCCCAGTCAGAGAGGGGCCCACCCAGACGACTATTACACAGTTCTTTCAGACAGACAGAGTGAGAGCTACTGTACCAGCCTCCAGCCAAACCTCCGGGCTCACACTACAGCAGGCTGAGGACCAGCGTACCCGATGTCGCACGAGGATCCGTGGGTTTCGGACCCCACAGCCACACCGACAGGAGATCTGGAGGATTCTTGATCTACATCGACAGCAGACTGAGATCCGACGACACTCGACACATTGGATCTCAGATCTCCAGTTTGCTCTTTCTCCACCGCCGATGTACCACATCTTGCATCCAGGAGGGATCACCTGCTATTAGCGACTTCGACGACTGCTACTACATCCCAGGATAGTATATCTCCCTGCATCTGTTACATATACACATCGCACCACTTTATCACAGCCGACAGTTGTTCCCCTATCACAGCCGACATTTGTTCCCCTTTTGTAGCCATTATCTGGAGTACCAGAGCTACATACACATATACGACACTTATCACACTCATAGCACCGTATTTTCAGTTTCCAATTTTTAGCTTTTCATTCAGCACTTTTATTTTGGATAGCTGGACCTCATCAGTTGTATCACAGTTTGTCTCATAGGCCAGTTTTGGTCTTTAGAAGACGTTAATATAACTTTGTTTCTTCTCTCTCTCTCTCTCTCTCTCTCTCTCTCTCTCTCTCTCTCTCTCTCTCTCTCTCTCTCTCTCTCTCTCTCTCTCTCTCTCTCTCTCTCTCTCTCTCTCTCTCTCTCTCTCTCTCTCTCTCTCTCTCTCTCTCTATTCTCCCCTTTTTACAATACTATGATTTTTCGTCATTAGTATTAAATATTAATATATATCGATGGATTCTTAAGATCTCAAACATTGAAGTTAAAAGCACGTGTGTGTGTGTGTGCACGCACACACGTGCGTGCAAACGTGCTATATTTCTTCTTTTAGTTCTCTTATGTTCACATACTTATTTTTTATTAGACTATATATTGAAATGGAAAATATTGGATGATCTAGCGTTAAAGTTATTAATGGGGTTCGAAAGGAACTTATTTGCTTCAAGAAAGTCCATAATGAAGGGATTGTTAAAAAGCATTGCCATCAAGCTACATGTGCTTCAAACAGCAAAAATGTCAAGTAGATCAATTGTTTGAGGTGCTTGAAATTGCTTTAAAAACATCATAAGTCCTTAGCAAAGGAGTATGGAATCTTGAATGCTTCTATGGAGACCATATAAAATAGTTGGTCTTGGAGAGATGAAGACCTTGTGGATCACTATTGTGGAAACCAATCGATTTGTGCATATCATCTTCAATGATATGTGGAAGTTACTTTGGGGAGAGGACCCTCCTCAAAGGTCCACCATGTGGTGCAGGAGGGGTTGCACCCTACCTTTCACCCAACTAAGAGAAGATGTTAAATAAAAAAATTTAAAAATATAAAACACTCAAGTCTCTAGTTGTCAATAGAAAACCAAAAGTAGGGGGTTGAAAAAAAATATGTGGGACACTGAGTACAATTTTTTTTGCTTTTTCTTTACTTTAGCTTTTGAGTTTATGCATTGTGCATTGTGCTCTTTTGTTTTGCTTTTTGTAAAAGCTTGGGGAGTAGGAGAGCTATAGAAATAAAAACAAGACAAGAAAGAGGAGACTATGTTGGAGGCATCATGGAGGGGAGCAAAGGAGGTGGAAGAGGACCTTGTCATTGCAAGCTATAGAACTACTCCAATCTCATCCATAGAAGGAGTTTGCAGGTATGGATTCTTTCATGGTCCATCTCCATTGACATTCTATGTCTAATTGACTATGTGATCACTATCTCTCCCTCCCTTTTTTCCTTGATCTCATCTCTTCACTTCGTGCTACTTAAATAGCTCAATGTTCTACTTGTGATCCCCCCTTAACAACAATACTTCCCATCCTCTACCTATGAACAATTCATGCCTTACCTCATCAACAGCCAACAAGTAAGAACCATAAGGCTATCTTCTAACTATGTAATAGCCTATGTAAGCACATGCACTCACATAATAATTGCACCATAACCTATATATGGGTTGGGTCCTAAGTGTGGGACAACAATCCAAGCTTTCTTGAAGTTTGACCCATCTTCTAATCTATCAAATTGTCTTGCGGATGCAAACCAAACTAGCACTCCCCTAGGAAGAGAGCACAATATATTTTCCCTTGTAAGTACAAACAAATCTAGGGGCTTGTAGCTTCTACCTAGAGCTAAAATCTTCCATCAATGTGACCATCTTCAATGATTCCATTCAAATCTGACTAGTCAAGCAATAGAGGATCCCAATTTCAAGAGCCCCATCTAATGATAGTCACCATTTCTTGCTTGAAATTTGATATCCAAAGCAACTTCAACATCCATGTCAAGCTCCAATGACAACCGCTACTCTCCTCATAATGGTCACACCATTGTTCCTAAGATTCCTCATCTTTGGTGCAAGTTGAAGCATGCTACTATTGACAAAGAGTGCCTTGGGACTAGCATGGATTAGTAGAGTAATATTAACCATGAAATTAATCCTTTCTACACTATGCACACAATATTTTTTGGTGATTAATACTACAATCATGCAATTATTTTGCAATATTATTTTGAGAGCCACGCTCAATGCCTATGCAACTTGTAATGTTCTTTAGTATTGGAAAGGAAGACCCATAAACTAGTAAGGACATTGGTACTAGCTTTTTCTCACTTTCAAAAATTTGACCAATGTATTATAATTATGTGTGCATGAAGTGACAAGGGCTAGTTGAGAGCCAAAAAGAAGCAATAGGTACCTAATTTTGTATGGAAGCCCAAACCCAAATCCCTATGTATAAATTCCAAAAAGTGAATGGATAAGCTCATTCTTGTGGTGAGCAATCTTGAGAGCTTTCTTATCCTTCTTCCCCTTCTTTGTGGGTGTGAGGAGGAGTGGAGGAGAGGATGGGTTTTTGATTCTCTTCTCTTCTTCCTCTCTCAAAGAGATGGAGTACTTGCCTATTGAATCGAGAGCTATGGGGTAGTGAAGGTGGAGTGATAGATGCCACTTGAATTGTGGAGCCAGTGGTGAGCCTTCAAATTGCTGCACCAATGGGAATGTACGACGTCAGCTCATGATGCCCTCTTATTGGTTTGCACATTCCTATTTTCATGGATTTTGAGAGAGGAGCAAGTAGATCAATGAAAGAGAGAAATATATTGGTTATTTGAGAGATAGCCAGAGCCCTTGTGGTCAAAGTGCAAGAAATAATAAGCATTCCTTTAAGTTTTGCATTGTTTGTGAAGTTTCGATGAAAGTGACAACACTCACATTTATTTCATAAGCCAATGTCATGTTCAAGCAAGTAGTGTTGATGGGTTGGGTGCTCCAAGCTTGCAAAATCATGTGGCTAAGAACAGTAGCTCTTATTTCATTTGTCAACAATTCCTTTCTTAATTTTGTTCCCCAAAGCAATGATTGGGAAAATTGCATGCATTTATGTTCCTTCCAAGAAGTCATTGACCTATATGGTTCCTAACACGGGGTTAACCAATTAGGCTTGGTATGTGATTTTTGGCTTCGTGCTCTACTTTGGGTCATTATGTCCTTCTATCCATTCCTTTAGCACTCTCAAAGTGCAAGGCTTTGTTCTATTAGTTATCCAAATGGTAGAAGATTGGCATAGAGGTTAGAGGGGCTAATGAATTCACATCTATCTTTTCATGTTTATATCCTCTAGTTTATTTCCTCAATTGTTCATGGTGAACTTGTTATGGAGTTGCATTACTGCTTGCTCTTAAGCAAGTACATTAGGTATTTAGTTTCCCCTTAATCCAATATATGTGGGAGAGGAAGATGGGCTCACACTCATTAGTTCATGTAATTCACTATCCCAATATTGGTTCCACATCTTGAAGATGAGCATGTGCTTATCTTACCTAACTTCTAACCTTCTGTATTGTCTCTAATTATTGCTTTAAATTGGGGTACCCTTCTATCTTAGTGCTTTATTTTTCCTTTGTTTATTATAGTCATAGATGCCTCTACCTTTGCATTTGCAACTTGTCTTCTTGTAGTTAGAGCAATGGGGCTTTTTTTTTTCAATATGAGCTTTCCTTCCACTCTCTTGTAACATTCTTATCTAGTGAATCCATGATAGCATGATTTTGGCATTCCATCAAGGCATGTGTCTAAGTGACTCCATCAAGAACTCCCAATGAATATCTGAACTCCGAATGTCTAAGTGACTCCATCAAGAACTCCGAATGAATATATGAACTTCATAGCCCAGAATCACTTGAGTATACCCTTGGAGGGGAAGCTCCGCCTCATCCTAGTTTCCTAGAAGAAATTCTAATGTCAATCTTGAATGGATAGCTGCTTATGCAAGACATTCCAAATTGAAGTGGACTAGTGTTGCACTTGGTTTAAAGAGAGTGAGAGATGAGGGGGAGCTAGATGCATCAATCCCTCTACATGTAAGGTAAAGTCTCACTTCAGTCCCCTAAAACAATATTAAGTTGGGTTCTAGGACAATGCTCTAGTATAATCAAATGTTCAGCTCTTCCTATAATCGTTAGTCTAATGTTTTTTGGGAAACCTCTTAGTTAACAAGACTAGCTTGCTATAGGATGAACCCACCATGGATTCACCCACATGCTTCCCTCAAAACTAAGAGGAACTTCAACCCTAGAGAGTAGAGGTAAAAGAGTTATTATTTAACTTTCATCAAAATCACAATAAATCAGTCAAGTTAAAAATGAAACTAGTCCTTCTTAGGCAACCGATACATTTTGTGATATACATAACATAGTGTTCATAGTTTTACAACAATCATTCTTGAAGGTTTTCAAGTATCAATCAACAATAACATCATCTTATATATGAGAAGTACATACTCAATCATTTATTTTCTGTGGAACTTTTTTGAAAGATTAAAGGCATTTTCTATTTTAGGTATGAGTTTCAAATAAGGGCCCTCTTAAAACAAACATGATGGCCTTCTCTTGGTTCATAAGGACTCTTGATCTCAACTTAGATGTCCATTCTCATTATGTCAAAGAGTATATGTTTATTTAATCAATAAACTTATTAACTTAGCTCTAATCTTAGTTCATCCCTTATTATTTTACAATATAGTTAATAAACACCAACCTTTTGTTTGAAATTTCAAGAGTTTGCTTCATTTTCTTACCCTTAGTCCTAGTGGAGCTCCTAAGATCTTTTAAAGGTTATAAACATTTATTTATTTTTTAAAAGACAAAGGAAGCTTACCTCTATCACTTTGTTGCTACCATCACCCTCTCCAACTCCACGTTTGTGCAAGACACATCCACTGCCTCAACAACATTGATCTCCTTTGCTACCTCGAAAACAACACCCCCACCATAGTCTAATGACTAGTAATTTCTCATCCATCATCACATAGGTGGTTGAACACACATGCAGCCTTGAACCTAACATGAGTGAGAGAGAACTTCTAGCATGTGATAATTTCAAAGAGGAATGAAGGGTTATGATCATTAATCAACAAATATAAAAGCCTTAGGTTTAAGGTCTTATGTTAGTCTTTTCTTTGTTGTTTCTACACACACACACACACACACACACACACACACACACACACACACACACACACACACACACACACACACACACACACACACACACACACACACACACACACACACACACACACACACACACACACACACACACACACACACACACACACACACACACACACACACACACACACACACACACACACACACACACACACACACACACACACACACACACACACACACACACACACACACACACACACACACACACACACACACACACACACACACACACACACACACACACACACACACACACACACACACACACACACACACAGGGGGGACAAAGAGGGGGGAGGGAGAGGGAGAGAGGGACAAAATTAAAAGGGAAGCAGAAGGGAAGAGGAGAAAGGGAAGATAGAAGAAAAGAGAAGGAAGATAAAAGTACAAGAGGAGAAGAAGATAAGAGAAGGGGAAGAGGATAAAAGAAAGAGGGAGAGAGAGAAAAAGAGGTAGGAAAAGAGAAGGGAGGAAGAGAAGAAGGACAGGAGGAAGAGGATAAGAAAGGAAGGAAGAAGAGGAAATAGAGAGCAATAGAAAGAAATGTAGTGAAAGTGATGGTGAGAGAAAGAGATAGGATGAGATAAGGATAGCAATGATGATAAAGAGGACAAATATATATCTCTCTCTTAAGGAGAGGTGACAATGAAGAATATAAGAGTAGGTGAAGATGATAAGAATAGGCAAGAAGTAGGTGGATAGGATAAAATGAGATGAAGATAATGAAGATAAGTTGCATGTGGATAAGATTAGTTTACCCTGACATGGATTTAAATCCTACCAGTTTACACATAAAGCAATTGATTTGGATCAAGAAATAAATCTAAGGATTAATTGAGTAGACAAAAGCTGAAAGCTAATAACTTAGGCTCTCAGGAGCTTGGTGTCACTCTAATACCATATAGTAAAAGTGATGGTGAGAGAAAGAGAGAGAGATAATGAGACAATGAGATGAAGAATGAACCACACACTTGTATTGCACACTTGCTTGCGCACTTACATTGGAATAGGTGTGAGTACACATATATATACAAAGAGGGTGTGGATATGATAGGTTCTCTTAGTGAAGTATAATCCACATGTTCTAGATCCATCTTATCTAGTTCTCCTAAATATCTAGATATTTTCTTCCTAAATATTCTCTAAGTACATGTTCATATGAGTACATTCTAATATTCTAACAAGAAATAGTAAGAGGGAGAAGAAAGAGGAATAGACTCTATCATTGTGGACCCCAACAACCTGAAGTCCGTAGCCTCTCAAAGACTACCATTCTGAAGGCTTCATCATCTTAAAGACCCATTCTTTCAAGACACTTTTCTTCTTACAAAGAGAATCATCTCCTTCCTAGTTACCTGACCAGGCATCATCAAGACTGTCGAAGTTAGGAGCATTGTGCACAAGAAGCTCTCCATCCACAATGGGACCAAAGAAGTGAAGCTTTGGAGCTCGAAGTGCAAGAGCTACAAACAAAGTTGCAAGCATGGATAATGCCCCATCACTAGTCAATCAATCCCAGATTGTTTGCTCATAGAGTTTAAACTGATTCGAGGAAAATGAAAATATAATAATGTTCTCCTTCTTCATAATAAGGTTGCTTCATGATATAGAGAATATTTTAACACATGAAAAGAATGGAGGGATAATCTGGGATTTGGTTTTAGGAAATGGTTAGTTGAAAAAAATAAAACTTTGAAATTTTAGTGCTAAAGTTTTCTTCCTTTTTAGACAAGTAAAGAGTGAAACAATAGAACATATCGTGCATTTAGGATCAAGCAATGAAAACTCCATTTTAACCAAATACATTGAAACATAAATTAAGCAATACCTTAGAAAAATCAAACTAGAAATTTTGCATAAATCTTAACTTGGCTAAAATAAACGTATCAAAAATTCATGGCATCTTAGATCATTTAGAGATAGGAAAGGAAAGATTTTAATTCAGATGGAAATAAATTTGAGTACTTAGAAAAACTTTTTGATGAGACAAATTGTGCTTGCCATTGAAACAAAATTGAACAAGTTAAATTCATCATACCAGCATAAAAATTCAATATTTTTGTTTAATTTAAATCCATTATAAGACCTTAAAAATAGTTGGGATAGACCTACCTAGGCCATGGAGGTATGATCCTTACATAGAGGGGACAAATAAAAGGATCCATTGATCCTTCACCCAAAATATTAGACACTTAAACTCCTCTAAGAAATAAGATACACATTTGATGAATTATTTAGCAATGAACTCCAAGTGAGTTTGTATTAGAAGTTCTCCAAGGTCTTGGTTGGCTTACCTAAAAATAAGTTGAAGACTTATTATTGTTCCATTAAAAACATAGAAAATTGCATCTCAATCGAACTAACACTAGAAGTTCTCAATAGATTGATCGTCCAATCTACAACAAGGAAATCAAGTGAAAAGGGATTGCCAATCAAAATCTTAAATATTGAATGAATTGATTATTTTCTTAATAAAATAGTGAAAAAGATGAATAACTAGATAACCCTAGTAACTCCCAAGGGGAAGAGAAGACCAAAGGAATGTTGAAAAGATTACCTACTAGGTTAGCACCTACTTGTGATTTCAATCTTGTTTGTGGGTTTAATAGAGCATATAAAGGACTACTTGATACATAAGGACATAAATGTTTGTATTGTATAGATTTAGGATTCTAATTGAATCACATTACAATAGGTTAAAAGGAAGGATCATAGTAAAACCCCCCCAAGGCTAGTTGCAAACCCCTACACCAAGGGGATTGTTTTTACTACCTCGAAGATCTCGAACTAGGCCCAATGGTGAGAGGTTGCTCTATAGGGACACCATCAGGCAGGAGGAGGTGAGAGTGCCAAGGGGTTCTCTTAGACTCCTAGAAACTGCCTAACCCATTCGTGACTCAAGATAGACTTCTTGAGAGCCCTATTACTAGTTAAGGGAAAAATATTGGTGAGAATCAAACCTTTGTGTTGTTACTTCCGTATGGGTGGAAGGTGAATTTTTAATAAGATCCTTCAAGGTGAATAAAGGTTGTTTGACAAAGGACTATTTTCTCTTGTTTGAATATCATGATTTTAAATTATGTAAATGAACCACGTGTCCTAAAGGGTTAATTAAGAAAGCTACCTTTATAAGAACATAAGCATGGTAGGTAATTAGATAGCTAAAGTTGTTATATTGAGGGAAGAAAGAGGGAGAGATTCCTTATGGATCTGTCCTAAGGTATGGTGATCTTAGCAAGCCAATAGTTTCTTTAAACTAATATGTTAACTAGAAATTAAGTGTTGACCAATTAGAGGATGAACTAGAATCTTAAGTCTGTGTCATCTTAGGCGATCAAAGTGAGACTAGGCCTTATGGGTAGAGAGATTGGCATGCTTCACTCCCCCTTATTTCTCACTCTCTTTGAACCAAGTTCAATATAGGTCGACTTTGGTTTGAGTGATCTAGTGTATGTAGACACTTCAAGATTGATGCTAGATGAACCGATAGGTGACCTTAGTCTACTCTAGAAACTCAAATTAGGTCAATCATTATAGGTTATAGCCAAACCCACATTGCAAAGTGAACTCAGGAGAACCCAGGGGACAAATCTCATGTTATTTCAAAGGAGTACTAAGCAACATCACTTAGGAAAATCTCTTGATGGACCAAGGGCTTCCCAATCGAGCATGTTACATGTGGTATCAGAGCACAAGAAAAGATTAGTTATAAACCTAGGTATGTTTGAAAGAACTTATGAAAATTTGTAGCTTAAAATAGATTTTTCTTAAGTTTAATTTTCTTTGTTCACGTATATTGGATCTTAGGACAATAATGAAACTTGGGAATGTTTCTTGGTGTTTCGAGCAATATATACATTAGGTCTTCTTCAACTTTAAATGACTAGGGCTAAGTCTAGAAGCCTGCTACTCAAATTTTGTATCTCTTTTGAAGTACACCCTACCCATGGATATCTCCCAACAGGTGTGAAAGTTCTGCCATGGATTGAACCCTCCATTACATACATGCCTCAAAAGCAATGTGCCCTTCTAATTTACAAGACACATTAATTTGAGCTAAGTCAATTATCCAGGAGCTTCAATCAAAACCCAAGAGTAGCAAATTTTGGGGACAAAGTTCTCCATACAAAGGGATGCACAGTTATGTCAAAAGGGTCCAAGGATAGCTCCATCATGGGTAAAGGAAGAAGGCAAAAACAAATGCAATTGGAAACTTTCTACCTATAGGTGGCAACAATGAAGCCCCAAGATGTTTCCATTGCAATGAACCAAGCCACTTTAAGAGACAGTGTCTGAAGCGCGGCCAAATAATTCACCAATGATAATTTCATTCCCAAATTTGAGCAACTATGGCTAAGGAAAAAGTTGCTAGTGTGACCCTCAAATGAATAGAAGAAGGCAAAGACCCTACATTGGAGGCAAACATGGAGAGAGCAACAATACATGTTGCCCTCAATAAGAAATAAATGAATAATCAATTCTCCATGATCCAGATGCCACCAACTTACCAAGGTAAAAGCTTCAAGTTTTTTATTGACCGTGGAATTGCACACTCATTAATCTAACCAATATGTGTAAGAAGATTGGAAATAGACATTGTACTTGTGTTGAAGTTGTTAGTGGAATTAGCAAATGGAAAAGAAGTGATTTTTGCTCAGTAAACTAGCAAATTGGAATTTAAATTAGGAGGCAATCTTTCCAACATGGAGTTTAGAGTTATGGACTTGGGAGCTTATGAGTGTTTGCTAGGAATAGATTGGTTGATCCCCAATTGCATTCATATTCATTGTGGGAGAGGCCAAATCACATTCCAAAATAAAAATGGAGAGTAAGTAACTACTCAAGGAGAAGCAATAAAACCTAGAGTCCAATACAACATCCGATTTGCGCACCAAAGGAAGATCTCAACTCAATCTTAGTGATTGTGGATATGCTCACAAAGGTTGCTCACCTTATGCCTATCAAGACTAAGTACAAGGTTTCAAATATTGCAAGGCTCTTGGTAATGAGATCTTTAGGCTTCATGGTGAAGGGAAAATCCAAATTGAAAGCACAAGCAAGTGGAAGCATTGGAGGTGTAAGCTATGTGAAATGTACATGCCAAGAATATGTAAGATGACCTGTCCCATGTCCTTCATCTCAAAGCTCTTCTTGAGATAACTTTTCAAGGCATCCAACTCATCATGAGTGCTTCCAACAATCAACATATCATCCACATAAAGCATCAAAATCATAAGGCTGTCATCATGGATCTTCTTTTGTATCAACATGGATCCATATCATTGCAGGTATAGCCCTATGAATGCATGAAAGCATTGAACTTGCGGTACCACTCCCTAGGTGCATACTTAAGGCCATAAAGGCTCTTTCTCAACTTGCATGCTAGGTGTTCCTTGCCTTTTTCCTCAAATCCCTTAGATTGTTGTATATAAATCTCATCATGCAATTCCCCATGTAAGAAAGTTTCTTGGCATCCATATGATAGAGGTCCAAATGTAGCTACACAAACAAAGGCAAAACCAAGTTTAGGATAGTCATCTTAGTTATAGGAGAGAAGACCTCATCAAAGTCAACACCATGCTCCTGCTTAAAACCCTTAGCAATTAATCTCGCCTTATAGGTTAGCTTTGGGTGTCCAGGAGTACTCTTCAATTTGTACACCTACTTGCATGGCAAAGCACACTTTCCACTAGGAAAATGAACCAAATCCCACATATGATTTTTCTACAGTGAGTCATACTCTAACTACATGGCCCTCTCCCGAGTGACTATCACCTCTATACAGGGCCTCAAGATAGGTAAGAGGTTCACAAGCATCTGTCACCATAACATAATCCATAGAGAGCACAAATTGATTACGCTAGCATCTATCTCTAGTAGACCACCTCAAAATAGGGTATGGGACCTTTACATCCTACCTAACATCATGGCTTGGGCCACTGGAGCATCAATTGTTATTGGCTATATAGTAATAGGAGCTTCTCTTGAAATATCACCTTGCAAACCTCAATGACCTACTTAGGCTGCTTATGCATTTTCTCCTCATGGAAAATAAGTATCAATATTCTTTCTATTAACCTCTTCGTTCAAGTAGTACACCCTCTACTTCTTACAATTTTAGCCCATAAATAGGTATATTTACACACACAACAATAGAAATGTGTCCCAAGACTCGAGCAATGTAACCAGCAAGAACAAGGGATAAATTTTATTCTTAAAGTCAATCCCCTACTATGAAGACAAGTGGCTAAAAATAGAATGAAACTCATTTAAGTGGATGGACGTGGAAGTCCTCTCCTTCGTATGAAGGTCCATGAGTTGCTTCAACCACACTAACACATCTAAGAGGCAAGGCTTTATTTGTCATAGACATTATAAATCTTATCCCATAACTCACATGCGGTTTTCTCTTCAGATATAACATTATAGAAAACTTGTGTAGAGAGTCAAAAAATGATTGTAGGTTTACATAATTCATTCAATTCAACCCAATTCTCTATATTAAAGTGTTTGGCCTTTACACCCTCGTATCTCAATGGCTTAATCTACAATTTTGGAACCAAAACTTGCCATTTTTATGCCTTCCAATAGTTATAGTTAGTGCCATCTTGTTTGTCAATGTTAAAGACAGCATTGTCATTTGATTCACCAGTCATAATGCAATAAATGAAAGCACAATCCAAGTAAATATGATACTATAAATTATAATAAAAACAGCCAAAATGGAGACCAAGATAGTATCTAAACATATGAAATCACAAAAGAGTAGGGCTATCCACTAATTACCAGTAAATGACAGGCAAGTCAAAGAATTTTCTCTCAAAAATAATGCATAAACTTGCAACTATAACATGCTGAAAAGTATTGCAATAATAAAACCAAAGCTAGATGTGAGCAATCAACTGATAGAATCCAATTTGCAATTGCCAAGTATATCTAGAAGTGGGGTATGTATGAACCACTAAGCCATCACTGAGCATGCAACTGGTACCAAAAAGAACTATCAAACTCAATGTGTCAAAAGGAGATACATCCAATAGGCATAGCTTTCATGCATATAGTAAGTCTTAAAGATAACGAAAGAGAACTTCTAGATACACAACTAATTGAGAAAGTGTAAAGAATCTCAATACCTAACAAAGCAAGATGAATACATCACTCACAATAGACTGACAGAGGTAGGTGTCAACTCAAAGCATGAATCAAATTAGCCCACTAGGCAACAACTACAATCAAAAAGCATCCAAAAATCATATATATAACTCAACTAAGTCCCACAATCTCATTGAAGTAAGCTCAAGCTCAACTATGAATATCCAAAGCTCTATGTAACATCCAAATGTCATGAAAGCTCTGATTGGAACAAAGAGTAAATGCCAAATGAGCAAAAGAAGCTCAATACATAATGTACACAGCATCTAGACATCTAAGATACATATGACATACATCCGAGAGCATAAGACCAAATATCTTCTTCAAGCTCTTACTATAGCATCCAAAGTAGCAACCAATAGCATAAATCACAACCAATTTTGGTGTAACCATGCTCAAATCATAGATCAAGAGATTTCAATAAGCATATTCAAGCAAGCATGTAGCATCCATGTCATGCATCAATGAATCCAATAGAGTGCAAGAATAGTATCCAGAGCAAAAGACATGTGGGTGCACTGATAAAAAATGTGTTCAAGCATGTTACTGTAGCACTCAAATGACAATTAAAAATGAGCTATTTTGAGCTCAAATCTGTCTCAAAATCATTCCAAGACATCAACATAACAACCCCCAATGATCCAACATCAATATGCAAGCATACAAGCATTGTTAGAGCTCTAGACAATGAAGTGTATGCTATCCCTATGTGTATTATAGCATGCTACCCTATTTATACAATAAATGGATGAAGCATAGAGGCCCAAAATCAATGCTTCAAGTCGATTGCCAATGTCAAGGAGGAGGGCTAGCAATGCCCAATGATTACTGAAGTCTCCTAGCAAGCAACAAGCTACCACATGTGATGTCCAAGCAGCTTGAAGATCAAATGCAAATCATACGAGTTGCTATCCTATTATTGTTGCTAATGCTAACTACAATGAGGCTCTAGAGGCACTCTAAGGTGCTTAAACAAGCCTAGGGAAACCCTAACTTAGGTACAAGAAGGCTAAAAGAAGAGGAGCATTAATGGTTACCTCTTCAATTTGAAGCTATGGCTACCAATGAGTGAAGTGCTAAAGCTTTCGAATCTAAGTTGAGACAATGCCATGTCTTGGATCTAATACTAGTTGAAGGAAAAATCATGAGTGAGAGCACAAGCTAGCGAAAGTACTAGAGGTTTGAGCTACGGCAATGGAGCAAGAGAGCAAGAGAGAGAGACTCAAGATGTGGCAACTCCAATAGTCACAATGTGACTTGCCTCCCTTATTCTATTAGTCACTAAAAGAATAAAATATGAAGTGACAATGATGGGCACCCACCACCTGCAATATATAGGTATGCGGGTACTATCAGTGTACTAAATACATAGGTGGCATAGGCAAATGTACCTTTACCCCCTAATGCATGGATTGCTTAAGAGGATCGTCGGTGATCTTGATTTTCTCTTCACTTGTCATTTCGTGAAGAGCTTGTTGGAGGCCATTGGTACACAACTTTACTTTAGTATAGTTTACCATCCCTAAATCGATGGTCAAATTGAGCAAGTAAATTAAGTCATTGAAGACATACTTAGATCTTACTACTATAGAGAGCCTAAGTGGTAGATACAATACCTACCCTTGGTAGATACAATACCTACCCTTAGTCAAATTTGCCTATAACATGTCCTATCATCAAAGCATTCAGATGACTCTATTTCAAGCATTATATGGACAAGAATGTCTTACGCCACTCAACTTTTCCAATCCTACCCTAAACGTAGAAGCTTCCAAGAAGATGCTAGAGGAAATGGATGAAACAATGTTAACCTAGAGAGAAACACCGTAAGTGGGAACTCCAATAGTCACAATGTGTGATCGATCTTCCCTTATTCAAATATCACTAAAAGAATAATGAATGAAGTAACAATGATAACACCCACCACTTGTGTACGGGTATTGTCAATGTAATCAATACATTGGTGGTTAGGCACACGTGCCTTTACCCCCAACAACCTCTCACTTAAAGGCAACTGTATCCCTAATGAGGAGAAAACAAAAAAAAAGTAACAAAGGATGATTGTACATAAAGTAGAACAAGATGAGGAAATGTGTCATCTCATCCAACACCCATCAATTTTCTAAGGAAGGTGAAACACTCTGTGAAGAGACTTTTAGTGAGTGTATCTATAGGATTTTGGTCATTTGAGATCTTGATAAGTTCAATGGACTTGTCCTTAATGACCTCTAGAATAAAGTAGTAACACACCTCAATGTGCTTTGTCTTTGCATGGAAGATATGATTCTTAGCCAAGTGAATAGCACTTATAGAATCCAAATGCAGTGTAGGAACCACATTAGTAATACCAAGGTCTACAAACCAGATGGCCTAACTAGAGAGTTTCCTTGCAAGCCTCAGTGCTGCAACATACTCTACTTCTGTAATGGATAGGGCCATGCATTTTTTACCTTGGACATCCAAGAAACAATACCTTTAGCAAAGGTGAAGACATAACCAAAGGTGGAATTCCTACTATTTACATGTCTTGCATAATCACGGTCAATGTATCCCATGACTCCTATATGTTGGCCACCATAACATGTGTATATATTTGCAATGCCCTTAAGGTATCTCATGATACCCTTTACGACATCCCAACACTACATGTTAGGTGTAGCCATATAGCACGTCACAACTCCTACTATAAATGCTATGACAAGACAAGTGGCTATCATGGTAGTCTCATCAAACTACCCACTATAGATACATAAGGGATCTTGGCCATCTCGGTCTTTTGCTCATAAAACTATGGACAATCGGCTTGACTAACCTTCACATGAGAAGGTAAAGGACAGCCAATAGGCTTAACATCTTCTATATAAAAATCCTCAAGGACCTTTTGGATGTACTCCTTCTACGATAAGTAAAGGAGCCCCTTAGAGTAATCACATGTGATGTGCATCCCTAGAATATGTGAGGCTTGTCCCATGTCCTTCATCTCAAAGCTCTTCTTGATTTGACTTTTTAAAGCATCCAGCTTATCAAGAGCACTCGTAGGAATCAACATATCATCCATATAGAGTACCAAAATCATGAGGTTGCTATAATGGGCCTTCTTCATGTAAATTACTGCAAGTATATCCCTACGAGTGCATGAAAGCATCAAACTTGTGGTACCATTCCCTAGATGCTTGCTTAAGGTCATAAAGGCTCTTTCTCAACTTGCGCACTAGGTGTTCCCTACCTTTTTCCTCAAAGCCCTTATGTTGTTGTATATAAATCTCATCATGCGAAAAAGTCATATTGACATCCATCTAATAGAGGTCCAAATCAAGTTACAAAACCAAAGCCAAACCCAAGTATAAGATAGTCATCTTGATGACATGAGAGAAGACTTCATCGAAGTCAATACCATGCTCCTACTTAAAATCCTTAGCAACCAATCTCAACTTATAGACTAGTTTAGGGAATCTAGGGGTGCTCTTCAACTTGTACACCCACTTGCATAACAAAGTATGTTTTTCACTAGGCAAAGAAATCAAATCCCACGTATGATTTTTCTATAGTGAGTCATACTCTAACTACATGACCCTCTCCCAAGAGTAAATATCACCTCTATGCATGGCTTCATCACAGGTAAGAGGCTCATCAGCATTTGTCACCATAACATAATCCATAGAACTGATCAAGTTGATGTCTATCTCTAGTAGATCGCCGCAAAACAAGCTGTGGGATCTGTGCATCCTATCTAACATTATGGTCCTAGGCCATTAGAGCATCGGTTGATACAGGCTATCAACCTAGATGTATAGTCATAGGAGGCTCCTCTTGAAATATTACCCTGCATACCTCAACAAGCTACTCAGGCTGCTTGTACATTTTCTCCTCATGGAAAACAACATCATGGCTATGGATGAGCTTCCGAGACTATGGATCCTATCAGCAATAGCCTATCTCACTTGCATCCCCATAACTAAGAAATATGCATTTCATCAAACTCAAGGTTTAGCTTATTACGCTTGTTTTTAGGAACATGGCAAAAAGCCTCACAACCAAAGACATGAAAATGAGCATATGATGGAGGTTTTCTAGACCATACCTCCTCTGCAACTTGATAGTCAAGAACAATGCATGGGGATCTATTACCCATGGATTCACACTTCATACATTACGTTTGCCCTTCATATGGTTAGTGCCTTAGTCATATTAGTTCTATGTGTGGGGCAACCCTTAAATGCCTCATGAAGTTATTGCCTTATGAAGTTATGATTATGTTGGTAGTTTTTCAGCGTGGTCTAAAGAGGCAACTTGTGTCATTCTCGTTTTTGGGTCATCTCTGATGTTCATGATGACCTGTGTATGGTAGATTCTTATTATGATATATCAAATATGAAAGTTGGTGCCATCATTCATTATGTCTTTGCTCTACTTCCAACATACCCTTTGTGTTCGATTTCTGACTCTCTGAGTGTTCTATTTCTGACCCTTTGAGTATTAGTTGATCGCCCTTGTCGCAAGACAAGTAGATCAATTTATCTAAATCACCTAAACCGCAAGGGATTCATATAGGCATAACTGGTCGATACGATGAATACCTCAAGTACTAGCTAGGGCTTGGCATGTTGGAAGTGCTGCCTAATATCGCACTTGGAACGCCAAGTCGAAACCCTAAAACCCAAAGGTCTACCCACATTCATGAAATGTTTGGGTCAATTGGACGCCCATGCAAATAACGATCTAGGGTTCTACCCTAAAGATCGGTCAATCTAATGCTAAGACTCGGATTGAGTTTGGAAACCCTAGGAATGTCGGCCTAGTACAATTAGGGCTGGGTTGGGTAAGAAGACACCCTAAACCCGCATCTTGTATAAACAAAATTCCTTGACCAGGAAATGCCGTTCAATGGGTGAAATGATCCCATGAGATAGATGCGACACTTGTGCAACAAGTTGCAACGTCGCATGGCCTTGTGGTTTAATCACAAGATAGATTTGCCATTCCTTGGAATGAGGTTGGCAAGTTCTAGTGTAAGTATAACTTGCAAGAGGATGAGTAGTCATCCTGTTACATCATCTTTCTTGGGGAAATTTGCCAAGATAAGGGAAGTTATGTATTGCTTGGTAAGCAAAGGTTCAATCAGGTTAGAGCGACATGGTCGCCAGGATTTACTGTTACTTTATGAAACCTAAGGTGTTGGTTAATTTGGGTTGACAGGGTATGACCCTAACCCAAGGATATAAGGGTAACAAACAAACCCTTGGGGATCTTGCCAAGTCGCAACTAATCCCGGATCGAATGTTGGATGCATTCGGAGAGAAGGATTTACTCCTTAGCAGTTGGCCAAATAAACAACCACTGGATTGATTGTGCTTGTAACAGTTAAGGAGCGCTATTTGCATTGTTTGCTCAAGGAACTAAAAGATGGAAAGTTAATTAATGATTCAGGTTGAAGGCCTAAAGGGAGAGGCAACATCAGTTACCCCCGACTGTCTACTTGACCCTAACCAAGGGGGTTGTTAGCCGCGCCGGGAACGTCGACCGAACCCACCGCAAGAGGTCTCTCTGTTGGGCATTACTTGGAGCAGGAGGATGCTTAGGTGCCACGAGGGGCTCTGGCCGTAAATCCCTTGCCTTTCAGGCCCTGCACAAGAGGCCAACACGACTCGGGATTGGATCTCGAGGCCCGCATACTAGTCTATGGGCGGAATCTTAGATTAGTAATCCCTGTGGATTGCTGGATAGCCTTCGGGCGGATTATGGATTAACCTACGGGCTGGATTTTATGGATGTATTCCAAAGATAAGTAAGATAACCTGTTGAAAAGGAACTTGTTTGGCACTGTTCTTCTATGTCAAATGCTAAGATTACGTGAAGGAACCAGTGTCTAACTGGCTAATTAAGGAAGTTGTTTTATGCATGTCTAACTAATGGTGGTAGGTAATTAGACAACTAAAGCAACCCTGAGGAAATTGCGGTGGACGTGGCCATGGGTTCGTCCTACGCATGGGTGGTCCCGGTTGGCCAGGAATTTTTCCTAAATGAAATCGACAGTAGGGAACTTTTCTCGAGGGAAATGAAGCAGCAAGGAACGTTGACCTAGAGTTTAGGTTGCTAGAATCCCGATTTATGCTGTTTTAGGGGAACGGAATAGGGACTATGCCTTATGGGCAAAGAGGTCGAGCTTTGCATCCCTCTCGTTTCCCATTCTCCTTGAACCAAGTGCAGCATGAATCTACTTTGACCCTGACGTTTCTGCGTAAAGTAGTTCGCATGGGGTTTGACGCTAGTTGTCGTTCTAGGAGTTTGACCACTAGGATAACCCTGATTCAAGTCGGTCCTAAGTGGGAACGGCCGGAATACTTCCGCTACGTGGCAGACTCGAAAAGACCTAGATCGCAAACCCCGTAACATTCCATTGGAGTGCTGGGCGGAGCTTTCTAGACCCTCTTCCCGATGGGCTGCTAAGACGTATCCTGAAAGCGAACAGGTGGACACGTTACAGTTGATATCAAAGCGAACCAATGAAGGAACTGTCTTTATAAGAAAACTTAATAAGATGAAGTAAAGAAAATGTTACTGTTAAGAACATTTCCTTACTTATCGATGCTGTCTTGCAGAGTCATGAAGCATGGAACAAATTCATGGTCTTCCAGGTCATGTTTATGACTGTGATGCGTGCCTCGGATTATCGACGAAGGATCGATATGATGAAAATCCTAGACTGCGTTTACAATCTATCACCTCTGTACATGGAACAGAGATGGATGGGTGTTTCAAGGATCTATTACATAGCTGCCCATCGACTTGCGTACCTTCGAATCAACTTGAAGAGAATCAAGTGGATGAAGGACTTAAAGATTGTGAAGCTGTTTGTCTTTGTTGAGGCTCATGCAAACGCAACTCTACATGTCGGAGGTCGAAGGGTCAAGCAGAACGCATATGTGTATAAGGAAGTGACTTGAGTAATCCCTGCCAACAGGATCAAGGTGCTGGGATGTCATGAGAAGAACGGATATCAAAGGAAAAGATACCATAATCTTCCAATGACCTATCGATTCCTGAAAATCGATGACCCCAATCCGTACTATTACTCAGTTCCAGCAGACAGCTAAATGCAACAACATCTTATTCTCCTCGAAATAATGTATCAGCTTATTCCATCGCCCCAAGAAATAATTGTACTTCGAAAGGGCTATGCCCATATGAATGGAATAAGACTTCTTTTTATCAATGATTGTCTTGACTGTGAATATTGATAAAGAAGTAAAGTGATTTGGTCACTTGGCTAAAGGCTGGAGTAGATATGTAATGTAATGTGGAATTCTTCCTGGGAGGAAAGTCGACTTCAGTCAGATTCAGGGTCATGAACCTAGGTATCCATGAGTGTTTGCTTAGAATGGATTGGCTTAAACCTAATGACGCCCACATTCATTATGGAAAGGGCCAAGTTTCCTTTCGAAACTCTGAAGGGGAATTGGTCACAACTCAAGGAGAGGCTGGAAAGCCGAAAATTCAATTGGCCAAAGCATCTCGGATTATAAAGGGAGTTAGAAAGGGGCTACATGTCTACTTGATTAAGGTTAATAAGCTAGATCAGAATCAGGAGTCTAGTGAAGAACCTTCATGGCTAAAGGAGTACGTAGACGTATTTCCTGAAGAGCTGACAGAACTTCCGCCTCAAAGGGAAGTTGATCATGAGATCAAGCTAGTGCCGGGAGCTGCACCAATCGCAAAGAGGCCATATAGGATGTCCATCCCGGAAGCAATTGAGCTGAAGGAGCAACTCAAGCAACTGTTAGATCAGGGCTACATCCATCCTAGCAGTTCACCATGGGGAGCTCCAGTGCTGTTCCAGAAGAAGAAGGATGGAACGCTTCGGCTGTGTATTACAGAGGGTTGAATCAATCAACCATTAAGAACAAATACCCTATTCCCAGAATAGATGAACTTCTTGACCATCTTCAAGGTACGAAGATCTTCTCCAAGATTGATCTCAGGTCTGGATACTATCAAATAAGGATCAAGGAAGAAGATATCCCAAAGACGACATTCAACACAAGATATGGACACTTCGAGTTCCTAGTCATGTCATTCGGGCTGACGAATGCACCTGCCACCTTCAACAAGTTAATACAGGATATCTTTAGGCCATATCTTGATGACTTTGTACTCGTCTTCTTCGACGATACCTTAGTCTACTCCAAACAAGAAGGAGATCATGAACCCCAGCTTCGCATTGTCCTTGAGACAATGAGGGCACACAAGCTTTATGCCAAGATGAAGAAGTGTGCATTCTTCAAACGTCAAATTGAATATCTGGGATTCATCGTGTCAGCAGAAGGAATCTCAGTGGATCTGGCCAAAGTCAAAGATGTTCTGGAATGGCCAATACCAACAATTGTCAAGGAAATACGCAGTTTCCTTGGATTGACAGGATGGTACAGGGTCTTTATCAAAAATTATGCTTTGATTGCAGCACCTCTGATGGATCTACTGAAGAAGCAAACATCGATTGTATGGTCACCTACTAAACAATCTAGCTTTGATAAACTAAAGCAAAGTTTGGTATCAGCACCTATCCTGAAACTTCCGAACCTTAGTAAGGAGTTCAAAGTAGTAATTGATGCTAGCACACTTGCCTTAGGGTGAGTGCTTATGCAAGAAGGTCATCCTGTAGCATACTCTTCAAGAAAACTAAAGAGTCATGAGAAGAATTATGCTACCCATGATCTAGAGCTGTTAGCTGTCATCCATGCTCTAAAGCTTTGGAGACACTACTTGCTAGGTCACAAGTTTACCCTAGTGACGGATCATAAAAGTCTCAAGTGGATCTTTACCCAAAACGAGCTCAACATGAGGCAACATCGATGGATTGAAGTGCTGGAGGAGTATGATTTTGAAATCAAATACCGGCCTGGAAAGGAGAATGTAGTTGCCGATGCACTTAGTCGCAAGGCATTCCTTAATTCTCTAATCTTGCAAAATCCATCAACAGCTAGATCTCTAGCCACAAAGGTATCTATGCCAAACAACCCAATACTTGAGCTAGCTAGAGAAGAAGCATGCCATGATCCAACCTATCAGAAGATGCTAAGGGAGATCCCTAGCAAGGATCAAGACCTGAAGCTACAAGCTAAGTATCACGAATTCTCTATCAATGGTGGACTTGTCTACTATAGAACGAGATTATGTATACCGGCAAGCCAGTCACTCAAGCAAAAGATACTTTGGGAAGCTCATGATTCCCCTTTTTCAGGACATCTTGGCTATGCCAAGACCCTCAATGCAGTCAGGAAGAGCTACTATTGGGAGAGGCTTAAAGGTGACGTTCTCAAATATGTCACTGAGTGTTTGTCTTGTCAATGTATTAAGGCCGAACATGTCAAAATGCCAGGGAAGTTGCAACCACTTGACATTCCCCAAATGAAATGGGAATTCATCAGTATGGACTTTGTTGTTGGCCTACCCCAGGTCCAGGGAGGATACAACTCCATTATGGTTGTGGTTGATATGCTCACAAAGGTTGCACACCTTATTCCTATTAAGACAAACTATAAAGCCTCAGACATTGGAAGGTTGTTCATCAAGGAGATATTCAAGCTACATGGGTTGCCCAGAAGAATCATTAGTGATCGTGATTCTCTCTTCACATCACACTTCTAGAGAGCTATCTTTGAAGCCATTGGGACTCAACTCTGTTTTAGTACAGCTTACCATCCCCAAATCGATGGTCAAATAGAGCGAGTCAACCAAGTCATCGAGGATATGCTAAGGGCACACTGCTGCCATGAACCAAAAAGGTGGATTCAATACTTTCCACTGGTTGAGTTTGCCTACAATGCTTCTTACCAACAAAGCATTCAGATGACCCCTTTTCAAGCATTGTATGGGCATGACTATCGAAGTCCTTTAAACTTCTTGAATCCAACCTTGAGGGTTGAAGCTTCAAGGCAGATGTTGGAAGATATGGACGACCAAATGAAGTCAATAAGACAGGACATCCAAGCTGCCAAGGATAGAGAGAAGGCATACATGGATTTGAAACATCAAGATAGAACCTTCAAGGAAGGAGACATGGTCTTCATTCACGTACACCCGAAGAAGAGTTTCCTATCCTTAAGAGATTGCAAGAAGCTAAGTCCAAGGTATTGTGGACCCTACAAGATCCTCAAGTGCCTAGGACCCAATGCTTATAGATTGCAACTCCTTGAGAACATAAAGGTTCATAATGTATTCCACATCAGCCTACCGAAGAAGTATGTACCTAATCCTAGCCATGTACTTGATGATCAACAAGTTGTAATGCCTAGCCAAGGAATCCTTGAGCTACGGCCTGACAAGATCTTAGATGTTAGGGAGAGACAATTGAGATCCAGAACCTTGAGAGAATGTCTTGTCCAGTGGAAAGATTATCCCGAGGAGGATACCACTTGGATAGATGAAAATGCTCTCAATCAACAATACCCCCAATTCTTCTCGAGATGAGGACATCTTGATTCCTCCAAGGGGGAGAGAATGTAATATTTCTACTAAAAAATATTATTGAACTTGACTCCCCGCACACCACGTAAAACCTGTGCAAGGTTATCTCCCACATCGTAATTATCGGCAGCTTAATCCGTACCCCGCACGTGCAAAAATGAGGCCTCCACATTGAGCAATTGAGGCCGGGGTTTAAGACCTCAAAACCCGTGGGGAAACACCCTTTTTGAAGAGGCAAAATGGATTATGGTAAGGTTAAGTCAAATTTTTTTAATGATTATCCCTTCCCCCAGCCGATGCATGGCTGGAGGAGAGGGAGTAGGAGAAGAGCAAGTGAGGAGTATGGGGAGCTTCTAGAGGTGGAGATGCATGGGAGAAGAGGGAAGCATGGGGGGGCTCCACGTGTGTGGAGTCTCTTCCCCCCCCCCCCCCCCCCCCCCCCCCCCTTAAGCACTATATAAACCCCTTAGTCTTGAGTGAAGGGAAAAAAAGAGGAGAACACTGCCATGCTGGGATAGGCCACCGTGCTGGAGACGCCGCCGCCAGGAGGACGCCGCCCTCATACACCACAGCTGCCACCGATTGCAGCTCTGCTGTCGCTAATTCCCCGTCGCCATAATTACCCCCCTATCATTAATCTTCCATTACCCTCCCTCTTCCACGTAAGCTTCTGAAGCACAGAAGCTTCCACAAGGGGCGTCCTTAACCCCTGTTCTTACATGCCCTTCCCGGTTTTTAAACCGGGCTCATAAAGCTCCATTCCTACAAGCCTTCCCATAAGCCCCATTCCCACAAGCCTCCCCGGGTTTTTAAAGATCCGCATTTCGGTGAAGGAATTTCCTGCGTATGAGGGAGAAGGCAAATATTGAGGCTGTTCAGAGAACACGTAGAAGCAAGGGTAATTCACGGAGTTCAAATCATCAACGATGGCTCCCAAGAAGACGCAAGGCGCACCTGCAGGTGGATCCTCCCCGAACTTACACGTGGACATCACCACGGATCCACAAGCCCACGTT
Source organism: Lygodium microphyllum (assembly GCF_053477565.2). Classification (NCBI taxonomy): domain Eukaryota; kingdom Viridiplantae; phylum Streptophyta; class Polypodiopsida; order Schizaeales; family Lygodiaceae; genus Lygodium; species Lygodium microphyllum. Next base: position 72,338,970 of record NC_141153.1, read on the forward strand.
TTATGAATTTAATCCCACGTATAAGAAATGCTTTAAACACACTTAATTCCATAGGGAGAATGCATTTTACGTTTATCGTTAATTCATGTGGTAGTGATAAAAGTACATTTGATAAATTATCTCTTTGAACAATAGATAAGGATTGGTGCATATCATGCAATTGGATCGTTGCATCTCCAAAGTTATGAATGCAAATCTTACTCGCCCTATGAACTTAGTCGCAAATTGCCTTGTCGTGCATTTTCAAAGTGGAAGTCTAAAACGCATATTGCCTAGGGTTAAAGAGGAAACTTTTAAGTGCATTGGCCATGCAGGAAAAGAGCATCTTGCATTTAGTCAATAACTTTCTTGTTATGACTTGCATGGAAAGAATTGTTAACGTCCATTGCATGGCATGAAAATGAAACAATGGACATTGCAAGTAAGTTACATGCAAAAGATGCTTGGAAATGGATTAAGTCAACACTAACCTTAGTTTTGCATGAACTTCATTCACGATGTTGTATCTAAGGGTCGCATGTTACATATTTGTAAATTTCATTTCATCAAGTTGCATTTAGAAAAGATTGCATGGCTTATCAAAGCATGAAATTCTAAAGCTAGACAAAAGGGTTGTAGGCATGATTATTTGATGTAAACCCTAGTAGGTTTCATGCAAGTTATCATTTGTCATGACTTTAGTAAGAAAAGTAAAGGGGTATTGCATACCTTATAGAACATAGATGTAACAAATCGTATACTTGCACGAAATGTGGTATCTAGCATCTGTTTACACCTTTAGAACAAGGTTAGCATCTCTAGGAAAGGATCGCCCTTGTCGCAAGACAGGTAGATCAATTTATCTAAATCACCTAAACCGCAAGGGATTTGTATAGGCATAACTGGTCGATACGATGAATACCTCAAGTACTAGCTAGGGCTTGGCACGTTGGAAGTGCTGCCTAATATCGCACTTGGAACGCCAAGTCGAAACCCTCAAACCCAAAGGTCCTACCCACATTCACGAAATGTTTGGGTCAATTGGATGCCAATGCAAATAACGATCTAGGGTTCTACCCTAAAGATCGTTCAATCTAATGCTAAGACTCGGATTGAGTTTGGAAACCCTAGGAATGTCGGCCTAGTACAATTAGGGCTGGGTTGGGTAAGATCGTTCAATCTAATGCTAAGACTCGGATTGAGTTTGGAAACCCTAGGAATGTCGGCCTAGTACAATTAGGGCTGGGTTGGGTAAGAAGACACCCTAAACCCGCATCTTGTTTAAACAAAATTCCTTGACCAGGAAACGCCGTTCAATGGGTGAAATGATCCCATGAGATAGATGCGACACTTGTGCAACAAGTTGCAACGTCGCATGGCCTTGTGGTTTAATCACAAGATAGATTTGCCATTCCTTGGAATGAGGTTGGCAGGTTCTAGTGTAAGTATAACTTGCAAGAGGATGAGTAGTCATCCTGTTACATCATCTTTCTTGGGGAAATTTGCCAAGATAAGGGAAGTTATGTATTGCTTGGTAAGCAAAGGTTCAATCAGGTTAGAGCGACATGGTCGCCAGGATTTACTGTTACTTTATGAAACCTAAGGTATTGGTTAATTTGGGTTGACAGGGTATGACCCTAACCCAAGGATATAAGGGTAACAAACAAACCCTTGGGGATCTTGCCAAGTCGCAACTAATCCCGGATCGAATGTTGGATGCATTCGGAGAGAAGGATTTACTCCTTAGCAGTTGGCCAAATAAACGACCACTGGATTGATTGTGCTTGTAATAGTTTAGGAGCGCTATTTGCATTGTTTGCTCAAGGAACTAAAAGATGGAAAGTTAATTAATAATTCAGGTTGAAGGCCTAAAGGGAGAGGCAACATCAGTTACCCCCGACTGTCTACTTGACCCTAACCAAGGGGGTTGTTAGCCGTGCCGGGAACGTCGACCGAACCCACCGCGAGAGGTCTCTCTGTTGGGCATTACTTGGAGCAGGAGGATGCTTAGGTGCCACAAGGGGCTCTGGCCGTAAATCCCTTGCCTTTCGGGCCCTACACAAGAGGCCAACACGACTCGAGATTGGATCTCGAGGCCCGCATATTAGTCTATGGGCGGAATCTTAGATTAGTAATCCCTGTGGATTGCTGGATAGCCTTCAGGCGGATTATGGATTAGCCTACGGGCTGGATTTTATGGATGTATTCCAAAGATAAGTAAGATAACCTGTTGAAAAGGAACTTGTTTGGCACTGTTTTTCTATGTCAAGTGCTAAGATTACGTGAAGGAACCAATGTCTAACTGGCTAATTAAGGAAGCTATTTTATGCATGTCTAACTAATTGTGGTAGGTAATTAGACAACTAAAGCAACCATGAGGAAAGTGCGGTAGACGTGGCCATGGGTCCGTCCTACGGATGGGTGGTCCTGGTTGGCCAGGAACTTTTCTCAAATGAAATCGACAACAAGGAACTTTTCTCGAGGGAAATGAAGCAGCAAGGAACATTGACCTAGAGTTTAGGTTGTTAGAATCCCGATTTATGCTGTTTTAGGGGAACGGAATAGGGACTATGCCTTATGGGCAAAGAGGTTGAGCTTTGCATCCCTCTCGTTTCCCATTCTCCTTGAACCAAGTGCAGTATGAATCCGCTTCGACCCTGACATTTCTGCGTAAAGTAATTCGCTTGGGGTTCAACGCTAGCTATCGTTCTAGGAGTTTGACCACTAGGATAACCCTGATTCAAGTCGGTCCTAAGAGGGAACGGCCGGAATACTTCCGCTACGTGGCAGACTCGGAAAGACCTAGATCGCAAACCCCGTAACATTCCATGGGAGTGCCGGGCAGAGCTTTCTAAACCCTCTTCCCGATGGGCTGCTAAGACGTGTCCTGAAAGCAAATAAGTAGACACGTTACATTTTTGCATTTCTACATATATGTCATAGAATTATCCGCATCCATCAAATGTTATCTTGACCCAAAGGAGGTCCAGAGAATTAAGAGAATTATTGGTAGGACAACAACAAGGATTATTGCGAAATGATGGCCATAAAGTAGGAGGAATTGGCACCCTGGATGAAGGGAAGCTCCCACCATTTGGAGAGGAGTTCTTAAATGGTGGCACCTCTATAGGTAGTACTGTTACTATGTATCATTCCCCTACTACATCTACCGAATCTCCTCCAAATTCTCCTGAAGAAGAAAATGGAGTACCTACTTTGGATGATCTCTCAACTCTTCTAGACCGTGCATAGTGGAAAGATTATAGGCATTTGGTGTTGGAAGTACAGTGTTGTTGAGGAGTAAACTAGTTACTGTAAAGAAGTCTCTTAGTTTTGATCCCTTGCCTCCAATAGGAAGAAGAAGCCAAGAGCCATGAATCCCAACCAACCACTCAATCCTAAGGTCATGGCATCTAAGTTCTCTAGCAAGTAGTAAGAAGACCCAGACTATCATATCGCATAGTTTCAGACTAGGTGGGTGGCTAGTGGTTTTAACAATATGTTCGGGGATCAAGTCAAACTACAATAGTTTGCTATAACATTCAAAGGTAAGGCCATGGATTGGTATAGCACTTATGATGCTGGACACTTTACCACATATAACAACCTTAAAACCGGTTTTCTAAGTAGATTTAGAAAACATAAGATAGCTACATATGTGTTAAAGAAGCTGAACTAAATCAAGCAAAAGACAATGCTGGTACATGATTATGCATTAAAAATTAAGAACCTATTGAACAAGTTGAATTAAGAATATAAAAATTTAAGAACCTATTGAACAGGTTGAATGAAGAAGATAGAGGCCTTCCTTGAATTTGCAATGCTTATACTTTGTTAAGGGATTGGATAAAGTTATTGCAAGAGCAATTGCTAATGTGGAAGTTGGAAATAATACTTGGCAAGAGTAGATCTAAGACGAATAATAATAAGGATTTCTCAGACTCTGATTCGGATGATTTTGATTCAAGAGACAGCAATGATGAAGAGGATACCTCATCATGGTCTGAGTCAGATACCGAATCAAGCAACTTGGATAATGACAGAAGTAGAAGGAGGCAAAAGAGGCATAAAAAGCAATCTAGAAAGGATAAGAAGAAGGGAAAAGAAAAAGAAGAAAAGATAGCCTTGGAAAAAAAGTTGGAGAAGAAAATAAAGAAGTAGTTTTTGGACATGGGAGTTATACATACTGCAAGGAAGGTGAAGTCATGAAGCATATGTTAGAATGTGGACCATGAGGCTAGAGAATGCTGGTGTAACCCAATGGTGAGGAATGTAAGACAACAAATAGCACCACCAGTAGTATCGATAAACCAAGTTGCACTTGAGATGGCACAACACTAAGGAATCAGAGGTTTTGGTAGGAAGAGTCAGCCACCTAAGCAATGGGGCAATGACCAGGCAAGGCACTGGAGGAATAATGCCTAGCAAAGCCAACGAGGGCATTGTTACTACTGTGGCAGGCAGGGACATATATCAAGACCTAACCATGAGTTATGGATATGCCATAGGGCTAAAAGGAGAATGCAGATTGAAGAGCAGCAAGAAATGCAACCGGCAAGACTACCCCATAGACAACAACCATCGACGTCCGTAGTAGTGGTCTTAGTCGAGACACCTATAGAAGTCACAAAGGGCCAAGTAGTAGGGCAATAGTTGGAGCAGAAAATCAAAGAAGTTTTTTAGCAAGCTAAGTAAGGGTATTTTAAATGTAACCAAACAGCTGCAAGTAGACTATAATTGTTCAAATTGTATAATTGTGGAAGATTTTCCAAAAGCAATAGCAATCTTGGTCATCAATAGCTCTAAAGCCAAGCAGAATATAAACTGGGATAACAAAAAAAAAGCTAAGAAAGTAGCTTCAAAAGAAATTCTAAAGTTGCAAAAGAAAAAGCATTCAAAACAACTTAATTCCACAGATTTTCTATATGACGTCCAGCGAAGTCAACCAATGTATCCAAAAAAATAACAAGATATGCCATTGATAGGAATGCAATTTAGTGGCCAGCAACAAGAGTTTGGATTTATATGAATAGTCTCAAGGCTTTCATGAGTTATTTGTTGCATTAGCTAAATCCTCATTATAGTTAAATTTGGAGCAAATCCTTGATTTGATTCCAAGTTTCAAGGAAAAGCTCATAGCAAAGATTACGATGAATTAAGGAAAAGTATGGAAGCACTATGTTGTTGATAGTAGGCAAATTGCAGAATGTCAAACTATTATCCCCACATAGTCAAAAGTGGTGGATTACAAAGTGCCAACTATTCAAGTGGAATACTTAGGCAGTAATTTGACGATGTATTATTAGATGGAGGTTAGGGAGTAAGTATTATACCTAAAGAGCTTTATTTGGCACACAAATTACAAGGACTTGTACCAACACCATTTCAAGTCAAAATGGTCCACCAGCTAAGAATTTGCCTTTGGGAATCTTGAAGAATCAACTTATTCAAGTTGCAAGGCTGAAGTTTAAGGCAAGCTTTGTTGTTCTCTGCATGGAAGATCTTGGAGATTCATACAACATGTTGTTGGGAAGACCTTGGTTTAGATTATCTAAGCTGAAGCAAGATTGAGGTTTAGATACAATAATCATTCCTCATGGTGGTAAGGAGGTTAAGTTATCTACAATCAATCAAGTGGTATTGAAACCAAAGTATCATCCATTGGTTGCTCAAATAATAAGTGTTGCACCTAAGATTGAAGATGATAAAGAGGAACTCTTTTTATAGGCTAATCCTACAATTGTACTGGTTTTTGAGGTAAATGTTGAAAAGATTCTGTCTCAATATAACATGTTTATGGCAAAACCACTGTAAGTAGCAGGTTTACCATTGCAGGCAAATAATGACATGATACAAGAAACTTTGGATACATCATGACACTAAATTGGATGCCAAAAGCAATGATAACCCTAAGGGGAGTAAGGGAGTTGATATGGAGCCTCTCAAAAAGCAAGAAAATACTTCATAAAAAATAGAGGAGGATATTGATAAAGCAAGCCATTATTGATTCTGAGTTGAAATATGAACATATTATGAGCAAGTCAGCTAGATTGCTTGAAGATGATGTTCAAGAAGTGTATTTGGATGCTGAATTAAGTTCTAAATCGATAAAGGTGAGCATTTTCGTTAAGGAAAACTTCAAGCAGTAGTTGATTAATTTGTGCAAAGAATTCCAATATATTTTTGGTTGGGAGTATAATGACATGAAGGGATTTGATCCAAGGGTGTGTTGGCATAGCATCAACTTGAAGGCAAATGCTAAATCTATCATGCAAAAAAGGTACTGCATGAATTCGAACTATGGCAAACATGTGAAAGAAGATATTGACAAACTTCTTAGAGTTGGCTTTATTAAGCTCATGAATGAAGTGACTTGGTTGTCAGCTATTGTAGTGGTGCCAAAAAAGAATGACAAGATATGGGTTTGTGTGGATTATAGAAAATTGAATGCAACGACAATAACTAATCCATTCCCTCTTCCGTTTATAGATTATTTTTGGATGATGTAGCAGGTCATGAGATCTACAATTTTCTTGATGGTTTCTTAGGATACAATTAGATTTGAATGTATCTGGATGACATGGACAAAACTACTTTCATAACTGAATGGGGAGCATTTGTAAGTATTATTATGAATTTTATGTTAAAGAATAGACCACTAGAGTATCAGGGTGCAAGACACAAAACATTTGATCCATATCTTACTACCTTTATGAGAGTTTTCATAAATGATTTTTGTGTGTTTGGCAAGAAAGGAGACCACCTGCAGCATCATAGGCTAATTTTTGAAAGATGCCATCAATTTGGAATGTCTCTTAACCCATTTAAATAAATTTCTACTACAAAAAGAGGGGTTCTTTTAGGCCATATTATCTCTTAGGAAGGTATGGCTATTGACCCAAGGAAAATTCAGGCAATCCAAAAGGTTGTTGTGCCTACAATAGTTCAAGAAGTGATGAGCTTTATGGGGCAAGTGAAATGGCATAGTAGGTATCTTCAGTATTTAGCTCATACTTGTGCTCCACTCACTTTGCTCACTAAGAAGGGAGTTCAGTTTGTATGGAGGCATGATCAAGATAAATCTTTTGGTGTATTAAAGAATATGCTTGTAGTGGCACCAATTTTACCTCTACAGTGGAACATTCCATTTCATGTATTTGTTGATGCATCTAACATTGTAGTGGGTGCAGCCCTGATGAAGGAAAGAGTTGCATGATTGTTTAGACCTCTCTACTATGTAAGTAGAAGGCTTACAACAATGAGAAGAATTACATATTGACTAAGAGAGAAGCCCTTGGAATGATATTTGCATTACAGAAGTTTAGACATTATTTACTAGGGAATCAAGCTTTATTGTACCTCACCACAACTTACAAGAAGATTGGCAAGGTGGATGCTTCTTTTGCAAGAGTTTGAGTATAAAATAGTGCATACACCAAGCAAATATCATGCAAAAGCTAATTTCTTGAGTAGGATTGAATCAAAAAACCATGTTCAAGGGGTAAATGATCAGTTGCCTTATGGAGAGTTATTCGGTGTCCAGGTACATCAATTCAATTCTTTCTATGATCAAATGCTAAATTTTCTACTTGATGGAGTGTTGCCTCCTATAGAATTGTCAAGAGATCACCATAGAAGGTTGGCATTGTAGAGTAGACACTTTTAGGTTATCATGGGAGTGCTTTATAAAAGGGGCATTGACAATGTGTTGAGATGTGTAACTATTGAAGAACAGCCCGTTGTACTACATGAGGCACATGATGGGACTGATAGTAGGCAGTCATTTCTCTAGTGAGATTACAGGAAAGAAGATTCTTCGAGCTAATTTATGGTGGCCAACGGTGCTTAAAGATGCTCATCAATATGCAAAGGAGTGCATTATTTGTATGGGGGAAGGTCAACCTCAGCCTAAAGATAAGATGTAGGATCATCTAATTTTGCCTCTAAAGCATTTCCAAAAATGGGTATTGATTTTGTGGGACCTAATCCAATAGCCCATCAGAGTAAAAATTAATACATTTTGGTATGTAGGGACTACTGCACTAAGTGGGTTGAAGCCAATGCCTTGTGGGATAATAAGACAACAAGTGTAGCACAATTTCTCTATTCCAATATAATGACTCAATTTGGCTTTCCCCTATAGAGTTGGTAAGTGACCGTGGTAAGCATTTTCTAAATGAAGTGATTAAGGAGCTAACTTCTAAACATATGATTTTGCACAAGAAATCAATACCTTACCACCCTCAAGCAAATGGGTAGGCCAAGAGTTCCAGCAAGATCTTGCTGCGGATTGTTAAGAAGATAGTCATTGATAATCCTATGGATTGGGACACTAAATTAGATTTAGCATTATGGTCTTTTCGCATAAGATATAAGTTGCCAATAGGTTTGATTCCATTCAAGTTCGTTTATGGACTTGAAGCAATGGTCCCAATGGAATTTTTAGTTCCTAGCTTGAGAGTGGTAGTAACTCATAGATTATGGCATGAGGTTTCAGTGCATGATAGGTTATAGCAATTGATGCAACTTGAAGAGGATCGGATTATAGCTCATTACCTTTCAACAATGGTGTAGTTAATAAGCATGGGTCAACCAACACATTAAAAAGAATATATTTAGGGAAGGAAATCTTGTCATGGTATATAATTTGAAGCTCGACAAGCACCCAGGAAAGGTGAAGTTGCGGTATACAAGTCTATAGTATGAGGTTGTCAAAGATGTGGGCCAATGAACTTTTGTTTTGACTACATTGTAGGGTGAGATAATTAAGCCAGAAATAAATGGATTCAAACTGAGGAGATTAGTACAATCAGATTATATTGAGTCAACTCAAGAAGTTCACAGAAAGTCGACAGTTGTAGTTAATTTTGTTTAGCCTTCCGCAGTGTTTCTTGATATAGCATGCAATGGGTTTTTGCTTGATACGACTGCCTGTAAATTTTTGAGTCTTATGCTTGTTTATAGGTTTGCATGGGCTAATTCTTTACATGGAGCACCACTCTATTACTCTAAAATAGTGGCTAAAGTTTTATATTTCAAATAATTTTTGGTTTTCATGAGGAAGCTACTCCAATCTTGACTTTGTTGTATGAGGTGTGGGATATTTTGGAATTGTTTGCAATCCTGTTGCAAGCATTATGGAACTTCATGAAGTGGTGGTATTATCCAAAGCTAAGGCTTGGTCGTGGGAACTTTGCTTATGGTGGATATATATTTAATGGTTTTTTACAATCTATCATGACATGGGAGAATATGGTCATAGCATTGGTGGAGTATGGTCATACCACTAACCATGAATTTGTGGATGATGGGACATTGAAGAAACTTATTTTAACTAAAGCTATCTTACTACTAGAACTGTACGAAGTCATCAAATTTCAATTGGATGAAGCCCAACTGAGGGGACAAAAGAAACATGTCAAAGTCACTGAGAGTACTTTGCGTAATCAGTATGTAACACCTCCTCTTTTTTGGGAGTTTCACTTAGTGTGAAGTTGGAAAAGGGAAAAATATAGCAAAAAGGGCACAATACTTCCTGGCGCATGCATTTGAAGAAGCACACAATCAGTGGTACCATAGCTCGATTCATCATCTTTATCTTTCTTCGTATTCTCCATCTCTCTTGCAACTTGATTGTGAGCACATCATTGTTGGAGCCAACATGGTGAAGACTCGGCAAAAGAAGGTGCAAAAACTACCTATCAAGAGGGAGCAACAGCAACAACCAAGACAAGTTCATGATGAAGAAGAGGAGTGGACTAATAGTCCTCTTAAAATTACTCCTTCTAGGGCAAAAGGAGACCACACCAAAAGCATCGACAACCCTATCTAGTGATAAAGATGGTGAGTTGGCAACACCTATGATAGATTGTATTATTTTTATGGATACATCAGAACCTAGCACTAGAGGCTAGCTGATGCAAATTGGATTATTGTCTTTTTTTGAAATACCTTGGGAATCATGGAGTAATAATGTGCATGCAAAGCACTAGCAGCTTGCTATCCTTAGGGAAAGTGGTAAATTTGGGGGGAAGTTGGAGATTACCCCTTCTCTTTTGTCTCAAGTTTTTTCTCTTGATCGTAATGATCACCCTAAACATTGGAGATGCACAGATGAGGTTATGCAACAGGAGTTTGGGAATGCTATAGGTGCAAGAAATCAGTATGTCTTAAGGCATGATAACCCCAAGAGAAGGTTCTTCATTAAATGGTTTATGGAAAGGTTTCTTATATTTATTAAGATAGATACAATCACTAAAGATACATTCGGAATCCTTTGGTATGCCAAAAATGTAGCTATCCCTAATTGGCTAGGTACTCTTCATGACAAGCTTATGCAAGAAGTACATGTACCCACACTGTTAGAAAGCAATAGTAGAAGAGCCAAATTGGATCGATGTTAGCAACTTTATATGCTCATTTATAGGTGGTATATCCAACTATTCGTTCATCTCTTTGGGACTCACAAAAGGGGGGATAAGCATAATGCATTCAAAAAGTAAAAGTTAGTAGATGGCATTCTTGTGGATCTTTATGAAGGGATTTGACTCACTCTAATGCTTTATTGGATGGCGAAAATGGTCAAGGCAAAGAATTTGTTGCTCCATTCTATATGGGTTATTCTTTACATGATGTATCTAATGTTGATGTGGGAAGTGCTATGCCTTTGTATTTTTCTCAATGGTTGAATGATGATGTTAAGCATGATGTGGTTCATGAAGATGTGGTCATAACAGGTACGCAAAAGAAAGTATGATTTTCTAAGGTGAAAATGGAGACTATGTCAAGCAATCTGAATGTATGCAATAGGGAAATAGTATGTCTTATGATAGTAAGTATCGGTATCAAGTTATGTTCCTCATAACCTTGAGGAAGCATGTTGACTTGTGTCTGGAATTGCATAGGTTTATTATTGACATGAATGCTTATGGTGCTGTCAAATTGGATGTTGTTTCAGTATTTGCACAAATAGTTGTCATGTATGAAGTCCAAGAGGGATGCTATGTTCATTGAGATGAATAAAATGAAGGAGTTGCATGCTAGTGAAGTGGATGCTTTGAGGAGACAAATTGATGATTATAGTGATATGTTGCCTAAGTGTAAGATATCATTGGCTTCTTTCAAGGAGTGGACATCCACTACGTAGGCAAAATTTTAGAGTGAGCTTGATTTAGTGGCTCAAGAGAAGGCCAAACTCAAAGCTCAGAGGATTCTTCTAGATGCTCGATTAGGACCTTTGCTTAAGGTTGAGAAGTAGTTATTGAATGACATGGAAGTTGAATTGGATGGTTCTGTGTTTATACAGCAGGATTTGGCTACTATGAGGACTACATTGATTAGGATTGTGCATGATTAATGGGTTTCTATTGCAGGGCGAATGTCTCAGGTTATTTCTCGGCCTTATGTAGTGTTGCAGTAGTCATTTGTTCTTGAAAATGTGGAAGCATTGATTCATGAATAGGATATGCTCAAGGAGAAGCTTGATGGGATGCAGGTTGAGTCTGATAAACTTTTGGGCATGATTACTAGGTTGCAATGTGTTAAGAAGATTGATCATGTTGAAAATAAGTATTTGGATGTTGATGTTGTCAAGGTTGATATCAATGATATATTGCATGATATCAATAAATATGTAAAGATCAGGGAGCTTACAGTTGACAGGATTCATGACATGAATGTTTTGCCTCTTGTATCTCATGAGCAGCATGCATAGGAGCAGTTTATCATTGACTCTCATGATGCTCATGAGTCTCACAGCTCATGAGACACTCTCTTGTTCCATTGTCTGATTTTGTTCCTTTTTTCCATCATACTTACTATGTATGCCTTTATTTTGTCTTGACTATTTTTTGAGTGGATTATACAAGTATAGTAGAGGGCTATAAGTATCCTACTAGAGATGCTTTGCTTATCATTTCTCTTTATGTCTTACTTCATGGTGCAAGGCTATGAGTAAGGCATAATTTTTCTCATTTGATATATCAAACTATTTTTAGATAAGGCATTTGACACCATGGTTCATGCAAGGATTCGAGTCATGGCTATGCCAACCATCCACCGAGTTGCGACACAAGTGTTAGCCATGGATTCACACTTCATACAATATGTTTGATCTTCGCATGGTTAGTACCTTAGCCATATTAGTTCTATTTGTGGGGCAATCCCTAAATGCCTCATGAAGCTATGGTTATGTTGGTAGTTTTTCAGTGTGGCATGAAGAGGCAACTGGTATCATTCTAGTGTCATTCTCGTTTTTGGATCATCTCTGATATTCATGACCTATGTATGGTGGATTCTTATTATGATATATCAAATCTGATAGTTGGCTCCATCAATCATTATGTCTCTACTCTATTTTTAGTATGTTCTTGTATTCTATTTCTGATTCTCTGAGTATTAGTGATGAAGTATGTGTTCTCGTATTTTTGTGTGATTATATTTGAGTTTCCTATGAGTTGCCTAATACGGAGTATTTTTTGTATGAGGCATCATCTATCCTATTATGCATTATGTATAGATTAGGATAGCAACAAGATCGATTAATTAGATGTGTGGTAGAAGCAACTACCTCAGCCCAAAAGTATTGTAGTAACCCTACCGCTTGTGAATCGTTCTATTCATGCGCTCAAGCATGCCATTCTGGGGTGGGGTATATGGGGTGGTCAATTGACACTTAATATCCTCTCATCATAAAACTACTCAAAGGCTTTAGATACATACTTGCCCCCATTATCAGATCATAGGCATTTCAGCCCATACCCAAAGTGGTTCTCAAACAAAAGCAAGTCAATACTGAAATGTAGCCAATACTTCCAATTTTTACTTCATGGGGGGTATGCCTAGATCTTGTGTGAGTAATCATCAAGGAAAGTAATGAAATAACTCGCACCACCTAAAGACTTGTAGAGCATAGGTCCACAAATGTCAGAATGAACAAGAGCCAGAGGCTCACCCATGTGTATAATGCCAGACTTCTTATGTGAACTACGGGTGTGTCTTCCATAAAGACAATGATCACAAGAATCAAAACACTTATAGTTAAGGGGCGAAAGATACTGCAAACCAGTAAGCATTTTCATTCCCTTTAGGGACATGTGCCCAAGGAGACAATGCTATAATAAAAAATATGGTACTACAAGCCATTGCCAAAACATGGTTGCTAGACCCAAATACAAGTAAGAAATGAAAAGTGCCAAACTTGACACCTCGTGCCAAGACAAGATTCCCACTGGTAAGCTTCCATGAGGAATCACCAAAAGAGATAGCATAACTTGCATCATCCAACTATCCACCTAAAAGTAGGCTTTTAGTCAAAGTTGAAACATGGTATATATTATGTAAAGTAAACATACTACATGAAGAAAATTGTCGATGAATATTCCCAATACCAACAATATCCAATGCCAAGTCATTACCCAATTTGATAGACCCTGTCATGTTGCAGTAGGAGTAAAACCACTCTTGATGAGGGGTGACATGAAATGAAGCCTTGAATCAGGTAGCCAACATTGAGCATAGATAAAGGAGGCATCAATCAACTGCAAAACATCAAGAGAAGATGCTGCAAGTATGTAGTTATCATCGAAATCAATCTGCCGCACGACATTGATCTCTTCAATCTTAACACTAGACTTGCTAGGGGCAACGTTGCGATTATCATTCTTTTATTGGGCTTTATCCTTTCCCTTTTCATTATGCTTACCATCACACATTTTATGGCACTATGGTTGAGTATGACCCTGCTTCCCACAATAGTGAAAAGTTAATGTAGACTTATGGCTACATGACTTATTATGAGACTATCCACGTGACTGAGAATTACATATAGCACTTCACTCCCACACATAGAGTTCATTGCACCTCAAAGCTAGTGTTGTGTTCTTGCTTTCTTAGGATAAAGAAAAGGATGCATGGTTAGTTAGAACGAAGTGTTGAGAAGACAAGGTGAGAGATTACCATCAAAGAAAGTTATATATGCTAGAAGAATAGAAGTTTGTCTACTAATGTCTCGACTATTGAGTGTTTAGCCCAACACTAGTAGTTGAATTAGGAATAGTAGCTAACACTAGAAATCAAGTAAATTTTCTTACAATTACTATGTAAATTGAGAAGTACAATGCACGGGACGATCCATATAGCTTCGTAGAGCAATTTAGATAATTGTATGAGACCAGGAACCTCCAAGACTTGAACAAACAAGCACAAGATTTTGGAATGTATATAGGAAGAGAAGGGAAGAGCATGGCTTACCAACCTACTAGATGATGTCCAATGCAACAATTTTGATGTGCTTAACATCTCTTTATTAAGAGATTCTTGGAAATAGGGTATGTAGATAATTTGATAGTCAAACTCACGAATGTGAGCTAGAAGGAAAGTAAGGAATCCGTGACCATATCACCCATGTTCAAGGTCGCTACAAGAGGATCCTAGTCTTTACGAGAGGATCCTAACAGTGGCTAAACAACCCACACAAAAAACTATTTCCATGGTGTTTATTAACGAGATCAGAAACAAATAATTGTGCAAAGAACTAACTACAATTCAAGTTTGCAAAGAATCATATTGACCAAGGTTTTGAAGAAGCAATATGTGTTGATTACTTACTAAAGAAAGAAACACTATAGCTATTCATGCAATAAGTGTCATTTCCATGCACAATGAAAGATCCACTATTTGTGGACATGCAAGACAAAGGAAAAGGCACAGACCTCACTCAAGAAATAGTAAGTCTTAAGTTAGAGCTTGCAAATATTCCAGATGCATTGAAGCAACCCATGAGACCACACATACAATGCATTCATTGTCATAGTAGCCTTAAGTTAGAGCTTGCAAATATTCCAGATGCATTGAAGCAACCCATGAGACCACACATACAATGCATTCATTGTCATAGCAGCCATCTTTTGGCAAAATATATTGATCCCTGACCACACACTTGTAGAAATTGTGGAAGGTACACACACAATGTCATGCACTATTAGCTACCTAAGAGATTGCTCTCTCCACAATGTTATACACAACCATTCTATTAGATGAATAGACTACTCAACTATGGAAGGGGAGCTCCATTGGCATTGCCAACATCCAACAAGAAAAGTCCCATAGCACCTAGGGCGATAGAAATACCTAAACCCATTGCCACTCATCCACCTAGAAATGCACCCATGCACTTCATGAGAGAGCCGTTAGATATCCATACATGACCAAGAGTGCCGATCATACATATGATCAAAGAGCATTCCTAGATGGCATTTCGAAGCATATGCTTACTATCGATTGTTTATGATAGCAAAGAACCTTCTAATGGCTAAGCAAAATGAGTTGTAATCAATCTCTAGAGTTTCCCCAATAATCAATACATAATCCCAACATTAAAACCTGAGTGAATAAGCATCAATGAGACATAAACATTCAAACGCTTATTGTCCCAAATTATAAACAACATGCTTGTTCACAAATGAAAATCAATAGTTGATGATCTCTTCCATAAATGATATCCCAAGATAGAGTCAAAAGTGTTAGGAGCAATGTCCAATAGTTGAATAAGAAGTAGGAGGAGTGTTGAAGAGTAGAACAACATCCTAAAAATGCATTGAAAATTGCGAGCTACTATCTTAAAGCTTATCTTGTTGTTGTTAACTCTCTTATCACTTGACATTAGATTGAAGGAACTCCAGGAGTTAGGAAACAAGCTAGAGAATGTGGTGAGCATATGTTTACCTCAGACAATTGAATAAATGGCAAGCTAGGTTGAAGCTTTCTTTCCTAGGCTGAAGTGGAATGGTTGAAGCTCCTCAAATGCCCACTTTGATATCAGTTGAAAGGGTGAGAAAGTGTGAAAGAGAAAGAGAAGAGCAGCACAAGTGGAAGCAAGAGTAAGAGCTATAGAGGTTTGATCTCAAGAGAGCAAGACCGGTATGTGGGAACTCCAACAGTCACAATGTGCGAGCTACTATCTTGAAGCTTATCTTGTTGTTGTTAACTCTCTTATCACTTGACATTAGATTGAAGGAGCTCCAGGAGTTAGGAAACAAGCTAGAGAATGTGGTGAGCATATGTTTACCTTAGACAATTGAATAAATGGCAAGCTAGGTTGAAGCTTTCTTTCCTAGGCTGAAGTGGAATGGTTGAGGCTCCTCAAATGCCCACTTTGATATCAGTTGAAAGGGTGAGAAAGTGTGAAAGAGAAAGAGAAGAGCAGCACAAGTGGAAGCAAGAGTAAGAGCTATAGAGGTTTGATCTCAAGAGAGCAAGACCGGTATGTGGGAACTCCAACAGTCACAATGTGCAACCTACCTTCCCTTTTGTATTCTAGCATAGTAAAGAATAAAGAATAAAGATGATGGTGATGGGTGGCCACCACCTACAATGTACAAGTGCATGAAAATTAAGTGCAAAGTAAATATAGGTGGCTAGGCACATGCCGCCTTTTAACCCCCAATACTTTTTTTTCCTCTCTAAGAGGCTTTTTTCCCTTGGCCTTGTATATATGCATATTCACTTTACGATATGCTCTCTCATGCTTCCTCTTCTTTAAACTATGTATGTGCACTTCTACAATCCTAAGTCCACCAAAGATTAGTATGTAAAGTGCTTTACATGATACTTCATAAGGTTAAAATGAGTAATGTAGAGTCCTCTCAATATAATAATTATCAATAAGGTGCATATATATTTGCAAATGCAAATGATGAGTGTATGTTTTGAATGTCAAGTGTTTTTTGGGAAGACATAAAACGTGAAGAGTTTGATTTTTCATTGACATAGATATTATATCAAAATAGGTATAACAAAGGTAATGGAGGAAGTGTTATAAGCTTTTAGCTTATATGTATGCATGTGAGTGTTTTGTATAGATACAAAGAGAGTAAACTAATTTGAAAAGAGCTTTGTGTACATTACAATTTGTGAGAATTCTGTGCATGTTTAAGAAGAACATGCCTTCTTTACATGAATCATGATGTTCAAAATGTGTTATAGTATGTTGATACTAAGGTAGACATGCTAGTGAGAATATTGTCATTAATGAGGTTTATGCTGATAAATTTTTTTGCTTGCTCAAATTCAAATTTCTTTCTATTGATTAATCACTTGATTATAAGAGGAGGCATATTGTTTGTTTCAAAAGGCCCCAAATATTGCAAATTAAGATATCAAATATTGGACTCAAGATATGTCTATCTTGTAGAATTTATGAATATTTGGGAACTTTATGATGAAATGAGAAGTCTCAATAGCTAACTCGGCTTGTGGAGAGAGAGAGAGAGAGAGAGAGAGAGAGAGAGAGAGAGAGAGAGAGAGAGAGAGAGAGAGAGAGAGAGAGAGAGAGAGAGAGAGAGAGAGAGAGAGAGAGAGAGAGAGAGAGAGAGAGAGAGAGAGGGGGAGAGAGGGGGAGAGAGGGGGAGAGAGGGGGAGAGAGAGAGAGAGGGAGAGAGAGGAGAGAGAGAGAGAGAGAGAGAGAGAGAGAGAGAGAGAGAGAGAGAGAGAGAGAGAGAGAGAGAGAGAGAGAGAGAGAGAGAGAGAGATCCATATTGTTGATGGCGCCATATTAGAAGAAGAGAGAGGGATGCTTTCATGACCACTTGTTACATTAAAAATTTGTTACCAATACAATTTTCTTTCTTTCTTTCTTTTTAAAATGATTTCTCTGTTGTCAAGAAAAAATATTATGGCCTTTTTCCAATAAAAAGTAGTTTATTAATATTATATTTGCCCAAAAAGTGATATTGTAGGCATAGCCTTAAGCCTTGAAAGGGGGGGGGGGGGGGGGGGGGGCATTTCTATGACGAAGAGATATGTATATCTAATAGATAGCTACCCCACTTCATCCATTAGATCTTAGCTTTTAGGTAGTCATCTAAATAATTTGGTGTTATTGAAGTTCTTGATGAATCTCAAGGTCATTATTGCTTTGGTCATGTTCTACATCTTAATGAGTCTTTGATGAGTATTCCCATGTCATTAAAAAAGGGCTACTCTCATTTAGATTCCTACGTTTCTATTTGGACCCATGCCTTAATGCACCACCAAAGTGGTTTGGCCTCCGTGCATTCCCTAAAAGAGGTGGGGGATTGATTCCTCCACTTTGCACAAAAGGGGAGAAAGGGAATTATTTGGTGTTATTGAAGTTATTGATGAATCTCAAAGTCATTGCTTTGATCATGTTCCACATTTTGATGAGTCTTTGCTGAGTGTTCCCATGTCATTAAAAAATCCTTGTTTTATTGAGATTTCACCTTTGCTATTTAGACCCATGCCTTGATCCACCACCAAAGTGCTTTGGCCTCCATGCATTCCCTAAAAGAGGTGGGGGATTGATTCCTCCACTTTGCTACAAAAGGGGCAAAAGGGGGTACCTCCATTATCTTCTCTATTCTATCTTTGGTTGGGATCTTGTTCATCACAACCTTCCACACGAAGAATTTGAGCTTTTCTATAGGCAATGTGTTGTTCTCCTCTATCCAAAACCTAGTGTGAAGTGGCTTCTTTCTCTGATGTTCTATCATTTATTGTACGTGAGCCTTGTCTTTCATAAAGAAACATTCCCTAATCTTACAACTCAATCTTTCCAAGTCTTGTAGTCCCATATCTTCTTATTGTTCATGTTGAGAGATACTTACTATGGTGCAATGCACATATCCTAAAAGAGATTGATGAGTCACCTTTACTCCTTGAGAGGACTTCCTCAAGCCAAGTTGCTTCATTTGGAGTTGATTGCTCTTGCTCTATATAGTCACAATTCCGAAATCCTCCTCCTTTTTTGTCTATTATGATTAGATTCCACAAAACGGAGTCCCATTTGTTTCCTTTGATTGGTCATTCCAAATGTTCTAAAACAAAATTTTTGTATAGTTCTAGAAGTCTTATTGAACTTAGAATCTATAACTACTAAAATGGCTACTATTGTGAGCATTATTTTATTTACCACTAGCTTCTCTCCAAATGAAAGTGGGAGAGTGTACATGCTAACCTCAATGTCTATGTTTACCTTAGCTAGAGTCTACTCTTTGCTTTAGGGAAAACTTCAACGCTTAATGGGTACCCCGAGTATTTGAAAACCTATCAATGTGGGATATGTTTAAAGCTTTATTATTTTGGATAATTCATTAGCTCCATAACTCCTCTACAACTCTACCACCAAGAGTAGTATGGCAAGGATCTATTAATGAAGTGATTTGTAGTAGTAACTATCTCAGCCCAAAATATATGTGGTAAGCTTGATTGACTTAAGTATAGTACAAACTCTTTCTTGAGAATGGTCCTATTCATGTGCTTTGCAACACCATTTTGGTGTGGGGTATAAGGGATGGTCAACTATTGCTTAATATTCCTCTCATCACAAAATGCTCAAAAGTACACAAAACATATTCACTCCCATTGTCAAATATTAAGTATTTCAATCTACACCCAACCATAACAAGAAAGTACTAAAAAGTAGGTAAAACCTCTAACTTCTACTTTATGGGATAGGCATAGACTTTATGGAAATAATAATCATGAATATATCAAAATACTTAGCACCACCCTGACATGGCATGGAACCACAAACATTTGAATGAACAAGAACCAAAGGTTCATCCATGTACATAGAACTAGACTTTTTATGCGTGTCACAAGTTTGCATGACATGTAAACAATGATCAAATAAATCAAAACATGAAAAATCCAAGGGCATGAGATATTGTAAATGAGTTAAGACATTTATTCATTTGAGGGACGGATGTCCAAGATGGCAATGCTAGAGAGATACATGTAGAAGATGATCAGTCACAACCAAAACATAGTAGTGCTAGCTATAAGTTTGGAATAAAGATTGCCAGTCTTGACACCTCTAGCCAAAATGAGGTTGCTACAAGCGATTTTCCATACATAATCACCAATTGTCCAATAGAAATGAGGCTTTTAGTCAAAGTTAGCACATAGCGTACATCATGATAAACAAATGAAGTACCAACTGTCATAGGATGATAGATACAAAAACGAGCATGATGCAAGGTTAGATGAAAGGAAGCCTTGAATCATGCAACCAACACAAAGAGAAAAAGGATTGAGTATCAATCAACTAGACATCAAGTGAAGAAGCAGGCAAAATGTATTCATTAGAACTATACCTCAATGCATTTATCTCCTTAATCTTGATAGTAGACATTATGATGCGCGATCATCCAATGACTTAGTATTATCCCATACTTTTAACTTGCCTTGATCACATTTATCTTGGTGCATTTTATGGCATTGTAGTTGAATATAACCTTGTTGCTCACAATAATTACATTTAAGAGATGACTTTGGGCCATGGAATAGAAAGCGCAGAAACCACCAAGTACCAAACATAGTCAAACATTCAAAGGTGTCAAGTACATAGATGCGTACCATAGTGCTTAACAAGCATGTATCCACCAGTGACAGCCTACTGACAAGAATAACTAATGGGTATCCGAATCAAATGTAGATCAACTCATTGTGGGCAATGTTTGCAAAATGTTGTTCCATCTCATCTTAGAGTACCAAGGTGAGCAAGGCCAAAAGGCAAAAATCTAACACAACAATTGCATGGAGACCACACCCACGTAGGAATAATGAGAAAGGTATCGAAGGTCTTTGATGTTAATGGCCTTATAATTTACTCCATGAAGTTAGATTACATAAAGAAAGCTCTCTCATTTATTGACCCTACTAGCCCATCAGTACACCTTCGCTTTTGGAAAGGGCCAATAGGGGCAGTGAAGGATGAATCAATCCCCACTCCCCCTACCCTTATTGGGTGCATAACAAGCTTGTAATGGGGGCCATCTTATCCTCCATCCCCCCTAGCATCCTGGAATCTTGCATAAGAAGTTTTAGACAAATTCCCACTATAATTCCCACATTGTGGATGATGAGAACATCATAAGCTTCCACGAGGGAGGTATTGGATACCTAGGCCGGCAGCTTGCTTCCCTTGATCGTACCTAGCTCTCCAGCAAGAGCTGAGGATGTTGCCAAAACCTCCTCGTGCGACCTGGCCCTTATCTCATACGTATGTAGTGCACGTGAGCTCACATTTGAACCGAGGGCACGTGCCTATCAAGCTTACTAGAATCCTTCGAATTTGTGAATTAGAGATAGAGAGGAGGATGGTGCCAGCGAAGTAAGCAGATGGGGTTTAAGCTCTAGGGTTTAAGAGGGCTGTTCCTCCCTCTCTCCCCCCCTTACGGCGCCCTCTGCTGGTCGCTGGAAGTCCGCCCAGCATGGCTGCCTCTCAGATTTCGTGCGCTTGCTTCGCACACAGGAGGAGTATCAGGCTCTGCAGAGCCCTGCTCCACAGAGCCTCTCCCGCACTAGCAGTCCTGCCTAGAACCGTGTCCCTCCTCCTCCCATTCAATGCAGGAGTCCGCCTGGCACCTGTGCCTGTTGTCCAGCCCGTGCGTGCCTTCTGCGCAACAGACGCATCCTCCAGCCAGTCTTCGTCCTCCTCTGGCCTGTTCTCCCCCCGAAGCTCCCTTTCGCAGGAGGAGCTCGAGCTTCACGAAGAAATATCTAGACTGGAGATGCAGACAGATGCCTCGCTTAGGGCTGGAATGAACGCAGTGCCACAGCGAAATGGTAGCGAGCCCCCCGAGCCACCTTTGGCATCAATGTCACATGAGAAGATGTGGTCTTCATCATCAACATCTCATGAGGAGATGCCTCGAGCCATAGTAGCTAATCCAAAGGTCGCCATGATTGACAATGATGAAGATGATATGGCAGAAGATTTTTCTTCTGATGCAGACATACCGCCTGAATCGGCAAGCGAACCAGAGAGTGAATTGGATAACATTTCTGCATCTAGTGACAAGCCCAGCTGTCAGAGAGAGGTGTCTTCGGGGATTTCTGGTGATAAATGCCTGAATCATCCCTGGAAAGAATGGAATGCCTTCCTTGACATGCTCTACAAGAGGAATTATTTTAGTGGTTTGCCGAGGTCTGTGCTGGAAGAAAGTACATTTCTGGCAAGTCAGACTGCAATTAAACATGCCGTGATTGAGTTTAGCCGAGAGCGTGATGACATAATCAGGTGATTGCAAGGTTGGGTCATGTTCTTTTCCGCACAGCTACATGTACATTAGGTTTCTCTTTTAAACTGTTTTTTATTTCACAGATTTGTTTCAAGCTAATTAAAAGGTTTTACTGAGCTTATGTACTACTGTAACAATTTTGGTTACTGCCTACTTTCTTAAATGCAATGAAAGATGTAAAAGGCAGTTACTGTGGTGTGCCTTTACAACTTGGCTTAGATCATAGGTGATCTCCTTGAAACCTAAGGCTTCATACAATTTACCCTTTCTTGAAGGATTGCCAAAAGATCTTGGATACCTTGGTAGATGTCCTTTCTAGGCTATCAAGTACATATACCTTTTAAAACCTTGAAACTTTGAAACATCTATGTTTAACATGGGATATTGATATGAGGCTATATATAGTAAGGTGAACTTAGTAATGTTTTACATTTATCGACTTTTACTTACTCTTAGCACTTCTATATGCATTGAATTCAAATCAAAATATGGCTTAATATTTATGTATAAGGATTAACAATGATATTCTGCCCTACACTTTAGGGAGTTGCACGAGATTAAGAACTCAATAATATGTGATGCTCCTGTATATGAATTTACAAGAATAAAAATTGATGTTTAATGTCAAGAAGCGAGCTTTGTTCACAGGAGAAAGGGAGACTTAGTGCATTGCGAGAAAGTATAGCAAGGCAAGTGTTGAATCACATGTTATGAAGTGTAATAAGTGGTGAAACAGTTAGAAGCTTGTGTGACAAGTGTCTTGACACTTTTTTAAAAAATGGCCTTTCATTTTGGATTGAAGACTACGAATAATAAAAACAATCAAATTCGGTAATCACTATGAGGATATAAACGTACTATTTTTAGAATGCTATTTTTATTTTTTAAGACCAGCATTTTTAGGTCAATTTAAGGCTTCTAAAGTAAAGGGATTCTAAAACTTAGGGATCTCCTAAAATCTAGGGATTTTTTCAATATGGATATTGGGTTAAAGCTATTTTAAGCACATCACAAAAATAATGTTGGAATTCTCAAATGAGTTTTCTCACATAAAAATATATGCATTCTAAACTTTCAGCCTACTTTTATACCTTGTATAAACTATTCATGATTGCGTTATTTTATTTATTATAGGTATGTGTGATTCTAATATAGGTATGTGTATGTGTGTGCGATTCTAATATATTTAGGTTTTGGTCAATGGGATCATGTAGGTGAAAGCACGTATTATCTTTTTTCCAACCCATCGTATGGGTCAAGTATGATTTATAACTACTCATGAGCAGGCCAATGATAATGTATTTTTTTACATATCTAGTAAATTCAAAGTAAACAAGTTTAATTAAAAAGAAAAAAAAACCGTTGGAGAATATATTATAGAACTAGGTGAGAGCTCTTATTGATTCCTTCGTATGTTTTATTTTTATTCTAACATTATTTTCTTTGTACCATTGTCATATTTATTATAAGTGTTTCAAACAATATAAGATGCTTGACAATCATTATAGTTACTTGTTTTTGAGACTTAATATTATTCGATAATAGAGAAAATAAATACACAAAGTTAAATTCGATTAAAAAAAAATATATATATATATATGAAAATATAAAAAAGATGGAGATAAGATCGAGGATTAAAGATGGATAATCTCATTCCCCTCTTGATTTGAATGACTTGAAGGTGTATATTTTTACTCAAACCAAGTCCCTTAGGGAATTACAACAAATTTGAGAGTGAAAAGAAGTAATTTTCACTATTACAAGATTATGTAAAAGATATATATGCACACATGTATCACTTATGATGTAATAAAATGTAAATTTTTTACAAATTAAGAGCATATTGAGAGAGAAAATAATCATTTTTCATGGTGGATTAGCTATATATTATTGTGGTTTTTTTCTAATCTTGAAATGGAAGAAGAGCTTGTGAAAGAGGTATTGTAAGGAATTTATAGATCTATTGTTTATTAAAACAAAAAAAAAA
Source organism: Lygodium microphyllum (assembly GCF_053477565.2). Classification (NCBI taxonomy): domain Eukaryota; kingdom Viridiplantae; phylum Streptophyta; class Polypodiopsida; order Schizaeales; family Lygodiaceae; genus Lygodium; species Lygodium microphyllum. Next base: position 72,362,979 of record NC_141153.1, read on the forward strand.
GAAAGATTGAGATATTTGATGATGATGATGATGAAGTGGAGGATGATGATAGAGATGATGAGAATCAATTTTGGCTATCTTTAGTTGCTATATATGAGTTTATAACAAAGAAAATATTGAATGAGAAAACATAAGTTTTTTTTATATGGAGAAAGAGAGATTTAGTATAGAAGAGAAAAGTAGAGTAACACAAGATAAGTGTCCAACTACATGTCATAAGGTATGATAAGTGATGGGGCATTTGGAAGCTTATGTGATAATTGAACAAGGTTTAAAGCTATAAGTCAGTTAAACTTTATACATATCATGGAGTATCAATGAGGGTTTCATACAAAGACAAGAAATGGTGAGGGTTTCATACAAAGACAAGAAATGGTGACAAAATGATAAGGAGGACTAGATAAATCATGATAGTGATGATATCCAAGATGTTGCAGAGGAAGGTAACAAATAATCCAAGCATTAGGTATTGACCGACTTGAGAAAATTGATTGACTTGTATTTAATAAAGGTTAGATTGAAAAAATATAGCCGCTTGACTTGAAATGCTAGTATTGCTTTCTTGTAAGTAATATGTCCTTAGTGCCATATGTTACAAATGCTTGCTCAAGTGGGTGGTGTAACACGTTGTCCAACCATATTGAAGAAGGATGAAACTGATCTTTTGGAAATCTAAAAGGTGATAAACCATTTTAGCAATCATTTAATTTACTATAATAGTACTTAGGTAGAAAAATGCAATTGGAGCTATAGTGTTTTTATATTATACATGACACTTGTTGGTTTCAAAGCTTGGCGTTTTAGTATATCTTTAAATTATTGATATATGCTCCATGTAAAATCACTCTTTCTTCTCGGATAGGGTGATATTAATCTAATTCAATACTAATTACAACAAGTAAACAACTCACATAGATTGAAATATATACTTTATCACTTTAATCTTGGACAATGGATAGCTGGTTGGCTCCAAAATTGGTGTCCCTTGTGGTATTCCTTTAGCTTTTGTTGTAAATAGATGGAGTACAACTGAGATTCTTTGATCTCCTTTGCTAATTTAAGTGTTTAAATTGACTAGCAAGTCTCCAAACCAATTTGCCCCTTGGTTTGCTTGGGGATTGGCGTTCACCTTGCCCTTTGAAAGATAAATTTAGCTTCAAATCTGATATTGGCTAATGGCCTCTTGAATCTCTTTGAAATTCCTCAATTTTAGTTGTTGAAATTCAAGTCTTAGACTCTTAATTTTAAGTACGCATTTGGAGGTCAAACCCTGATTTCGGTCCTAAATTAGGATTTATAGTAGAGATTGATGGAAATCTCTTTCTTTGATGGCCCAAATTGTTGGAAAATGGTGATATAACTTGAGAGATGGCTAGGGGATAAATGAGAATGTTGTAGAGAGAGAAATTTCATAGTTTCATTGTGAGAAATGTTGAAAAATTGTTGCCGCCCTATCCAAATAGCCATGGAAGTTGTCACCTATAGCTTAGAATCACTAGAGAGACTACCGTCCCCTCCTCTATGCGTCATTTGCACTAGAAGAACCTTGGGCTGATGTTACTTGCTCCTAGAGGGCTCTAAGCTACTATCATATATTGTAGGACTAATCTCTGGTGACTGCAAATCACATCAGCAGCCTCGCCTTGGTCTCTAACAGTCTCCATTTCTCTCACAATGGCTAAAATAGATTTTCACCAATCCCCAAAAACTTTTTTCTACTTGTATAGGTAAGTTTTGCCAAGTAACAATCTTTTAATTTTATTTTCCATCATTATTTAGCTTTTTAAATTAATTTTCAGAATAATAATTTAAAAAATTAATTTAAAAATCATCCTAATGCTTAAAAAATTAATTCCATCAGGCAACAACTAAATTGGCCATGCCAATTTGTCTTCTAAGTATCCTTGAGTAGCCCTTAGATCTGCATTAATTTATTAATTAATGCCTAGTCTCTTATGTCACCACTGACATTAGTGGCTAATAAATTAGTCTAGGCCAAAATCTGACATGGGTATCAACTAGTACTTATTAGACGTAATGCCTTTGGTACTAATTGATATTTTGGGGTCCTAGGTCCCACATTGTGAAATAGTTGACTTGCACCTCAGATGCGTAAGTCACATTAGCACATTTGATTAACTTTTAATTAAATGCCAAGCAAAGTAATAAAATTTCACGTCCTCGTGTGATTGATCGCTCTCATGAAATCTTTGCAATCGTCCTCGATTGCATTGCATTGTGACAAAGGAAAAGCATACTATACTGGAATTTCCATAAAGTATCGCAATCACAACACTAGCCACTGTTGTCCAACCATGCCATATACTCCAAATTTGTTGAAAATTTCTAGGCGCATATACATAACATATTAAACTGAAAATTAGTCTAGAATTATTTCTAGAGATCCACTGGATGTAGCCATAAAATCATTGAAAATTGAGCATAATTTGATCATTTATTGATTTAAGAATTGATCGCAAACTGATTGCAAAATTTGATCAGAAACTCATGCAAAAATTGATGCAAAAGTGGTCTTGAAAGTGACCATAAATGGTTCTCAATGCGATAAAAAATTAACTTGAAATTGATCACAGTTTTATCTTAAAATTGAGGCAAAAACTCATACCAAATTGATCATAAACTAATACAAAAGTATAGTTTCAATGCTTGGATGAAACTCGTACTCATTTGCTTACATGTCACAGTGACTAGTATATTGAGTAGTGACCTCATAATAGACATATTGTCAATATAATATCTTGGATACATGCTTAATATATCCGAGATTCACTATATATATGAGCTGCTCACAGTTGACAAAGTGGAAGTGCTACCTCCCCCTTGAGCATTAGGTACTACACTTGACCCTTGCTCTGTTGAACCTAACTGAGCTCAAACTGAAGTGGCTCTAATTGAAAGGCATCTAGATATAGTTGCAACGATTGAGAATGGTTTGGTAAGTCATCCTTTTCCATCCACTTTGCATTTATTGGTGAAACAATACTGAAGCTTCACCAAAAGTATATGGAAACTTTACCTCTAACTTTACTTGCCTCGAAACATTCGCTAGGTCGTAGATCTTTCTTTCCCTTACACGCATTGCGATGCTTTATACTTTCACATTGCTGTTATTCGAACTTAACTATATGCAACATTACATCCAGTCGACTAGCCCTCGTGTACCTAATATGCTAGGAGTACTAGATGCATTAGGCACCATTCTTGTTTGCATACTTTGAACCATTGCAATGTGATTGTGCATGGAAATTTGCACACTACTAGCCATACCAAGATACATTTTTCCATACATTGCGTACATTAATGGTTGCATTTTTTTTCATGACCAGTACTATATGGAGCTTTTACATGCTGCATCAATACCATGAGTCTCAAGCATTGTGATTGCATATATGCATTGCCAAACTTGCCACTTTGTAGCATTATGCAAACATTGCTCTATATGGAGTTATGCATATTACTAGCCATACCAAGATACATTGGGCCTTGCACGCCACACATTGGTTGCTGCATATGATAAGGAGTTTTGTCACATGCTGGGAATAAAGACCCTCGTGCCTAAAACCTTTTAATGTGCTCGGGTGTGAACTGTTAGCAGAGTATTTGTCAGCTCATGTGTGAGTCTGAGTTTGATCTGGGCTGGGCATTTTTATTAGGTATTTTAGGTATTTTTCTGGTGTGGCATTTTATGCCAATGGGACATTTTATGCACCAGTCGGCCAGCTTTAATGCTGGCCGACCAGCATTGTTGCTCCCCACTTTTTCAGCCTATATATACTCAGTGGCTCCTCCTCAGTCAGTCACATCATCATCATCTTCACCATCTGCAGACTCTGTGGAGAGAGGAGCCAGTGCCAGTGCCCACGCAGCCAGTGACTCACTGTTGTATGCGACTGTCTCGTGTTCAGATATATGGATTCCATTTCCCGTGCATACATCTGAGTTCTCATCTGTATCGTGCTCTTTCTTTTCTTTTTGTCTTGTGTTTCAGCAGTTTATTTCAGCACATGTTTATGCTTTCACCGCTGCTCCACTTCTGACATGAACACACCCTTAGCACTTGTATTTACATATACATATCTATCTAAAAATCTAAAGTCGTCATTGTACCCACAAATCGTGCATACTCTCTCCTGTGCTCTCTCTTACTCTTTGTCTTGCTACTTCAAATGAACATTGACCGTCTTGATCTTCGTGCCTCCCGGTCACTACAAATTGGTATCAGAGCTTATGGTACAAGACTGATAGGTCGTGCAAGCAGCCATTGAATAGGTTGTCAGGCAAAAGGCCTCTGCAGCTCAGGTCGTGCTCAAAATGAACTAGCGTGTGTGGCGACTAAGTAGTGGGGTCCAACTTACTAGGCGCCAGCAAAACCAATCGATAGCTGCACGGGCAGGTCTAGCGAGCAATTAGGGAACCAGTGACACGTTGAAGACCAGCGGCAGCGAACAGATTAGAGAACCAGTGTTTATGGCGTGCAGACATGACAGCTGGAGTTCGTGGCGGACAGGCGTGAAGTAGGTGACACCAACGGGCAACATCAGGTGCGACGGACTAGTGGGGCTCACAAGACGGACGGGACCAGTTGACGAGATGGTGGGCGCTGATGAACAACTACGCGATTGTCAGCACGTGATGGGACAAGCAGGTGACCAGGCGGCGACTTGTACGGCGGGTCAACAGACCCATCGTTCAATATTTTTTTTTCTCTTCAAAATCCTTCAGATTGCACACCTTCAAATTTTTGTGCAATCTAAGCCCAAAAATTTGGGGCTTCTCCAGACTGAGTGCCGTTCATGCAAATTTAGGCATCCGCGTCAGAAATTGTAAAATTATTGAAATCATGATCATCTAAGTGAAATTTCTCTACATTGGATCCATAAAATTTGGGGCTTTTACTATATTGGTGAAATTCTATTTAGTTGAGTCAGATTGGCTGACATTGGTGCACACTTGGACCCGAGAAATTTGGGGCTTTTGCAAAACTTTGTGAAATTTTTCTAATTTTACATGTTTTAGGCATTCGGGAACATGTGTTAATGCAATTGGGACAGATTGGTCAGTAAAATTTGGGGGTTTTGCTAAAATTGCTCTATTTTGGCAAAATTGGCCTATTCTATGCATTTCAGAGACAATTCAAATGTATGGTTAATGCTTTGAGCACAAAACTTTGGGGCTTTTGACCGTGCGTGTAAATTGCAGCTAAAATTTGGGATTTCTCATGTAATGTGATGTATATGCCCTCGGAATAGCTGTAATCAGTTGTGGAATGCTGTAGCACATGGTTTGATGCTTCTGAAAATTTAATTACAGATCTGAAATCTCTGCTTCTATGTGGTCATTTATTGCTGTTTGGTACTTGTTTGTACCTTGATCACTTGTGTGACAATTTGGGCTTGCATTTGCTGAATTTTTTGGTCACATTTGGGCTGAAAATCATGGCTGGCAGCAGTGACAACAGTAATCTCATGCACATAAAGAAGCTTGAAGAAGCGCACAACTTTGCAGTTTGGCAAAAACAATGCTATAATATCCTGTTGCAAAAGAAGCAGGCAAAGCCGATTAAGACCAAAGGGGCAAAGCTTGCAAATAGGGAACATGACGATTGGAATGAGTTAAATGAGCTTGCACGCCCAACCATCGAGCTATCGATTTCTGATGCCTTGTTGTTCAACATTGAAGGTTTGGATTCTGCATATGCTATATGGACTCGACTGGAAGAACTGTATGTATAGAAGAGTGCTGCAAGCAAAGTGTATTGGTTGAAAAAAGCTTATGGATTTGCGTATGAAAGAGGGCACAACAATGTCTACTCACTTGTGTGAGTTTAACTTCATTTTCAGCCAGCTAGTTGCCTTGAAGTTCTTGATTGATGAAGAATTTAAGGCTACATTCTCGCTTTGCACTCTTCTAGAGAGTTGCGATACATTCAAGACTGCTATGAGCAATTCTAATGTGTTTCTTTTGTATGCTGATGTAGAGAGTGCTCTACTCATGGAAGAAACGAATCGGTAGAATAATGCATCCAGTAAGTCTTCTAGTGCTTTGCATATTGGGGGCAGATCACAGCAGAAAGGCAAATCTAATAGCAAGGGACGCAGTAAATCACATGGCAAAGATGTTGAATGCTATCATTGTGGCAAGAAGGGTTACTTTAAATGTGACTGCTACAAACGGAATAAAGAGAAAGGAAAGGGCTAGAAGACAGATGATAGCAAGGAAGAGAAAAAAGAGGGTCAACCTAAGAAGAGCAGTGCCAAAATTGAAGAGGTGAATGTAGTCACTCATGTCAGTGACAGCGGGAATGACGTACTCTTGGTCTTTTCACACTTTGGTGCACATGCTTTACTTGCAGATACAGATGATGACATGCATACGTGGATTCTCGATTTAGGTGCTCCCTTTCATGTCACCCCTCATCATGAGTGGTTCTTTGTCTATACAGGGGGTCTACATGGTGTTATTCATCTTGGGGATAACTATGCATGTGACATTGCATGTATTGGCAGTGTGGAGTTGCAGTTTCAGCATGGTTTTGTCTTCACACTTTAGCATGTACAACATGTACCTCAGCTCAAGAAGAGCTTGATTAGCTCAGGACAACTAGATGATGATGGATTTCATACTACCTTTGGTGATGGAAAATGGAAGATTTGTAAGGGATCTAGAGTGATTGCAAGAGGTTGTAAAAGTGATACCTTGTATCCTCTCCATGTATCTAGTGTGAATGATCATGTTGTTGCTGTGACCGAGCAGCCAAGTGTTTCTTTGTGGCATGGCCGGTTGGGACACATGAGTCAAACTAGAATGAAAATACTTTCTCGTTTGGGTTACTTGCCTTGTTTTCGTTATGCTGATTTCGAGTATTGTGATCATTGTGTTTATGGTAAATATGCACAGATGTCTCATAAAAAGTCTCTTTCGTTGAAATCTTCTCCTCTAGAGTTAGTACATTCAGATGTATGTGAGATGCCAAGATTATCTTTAGGGGGAAAGAAATATTTTGTCACCTTTGTCGATGATGCTACACGGAAGGTACGGGTTTATCCTATTTGTAGCAAGGATGAAGTGCTTGACAAGTTTAAAATATTCTTAGCATTGGTTGAAAATCAAACAGATAAGACACTTAGGTGTCTTCGCTTTGACAATGGTGGGGAATATGTGTCCAAGGCCTTTCAGGCATTTTGTGACAGCAAAGGATTCAAGAGGGAGCTCACTGCCTCTCATAATCCACCCCAAAATGGAGTTGCAGAGCGTATGAATCGGACTATACAGGATAAGATTCGTACGATGTTGTTGTTAGCAGATTAGTCAGCTCATGGTTGAGTCTGGACTTGTGGTTCAATAGGCTGGGCACATAGATTATTTAGGCATTTTTTTGCCATTATTTATTGTGGATTGGCATTATTTGCAGCCAGTCGGCCAACATTTAATGCTGGCTGACCAGTCATATTTTGGGCATTTATTTGTCCTATATATTGTCTGGCTCCCTCCACATATTCATTCGTCACTTGACAGTTCTTGGAGAGAGGGAGCAGGTGCCAGTGCCTCCACAGCCGGTGACCCACATTGTATCTGTATAGTCTCATGTCTTGGTATATGGATTCCATTTCCCGAGCATACATCTGAGTTCTCATGTGTATTGTGTTCTCTCATTTTGTTCTTTTGTTTTGTGTTCAGCAGTTTATTTTAGCACATATTTATACTTCCATTGCTGCACCACTTCTGACATGGTATTAGTTTCAGGATTTGTGTTTTTGTTGTGTTTTCTTACTGATTTTTGGACTGTTTTCACCCTTGCTGATCAGGCGGCTGCTGCTCCATACAGGCGACCTGTTTGACTTGCGTTTTCTGCAGATTTGCCATCGCCTGCTGTCCAACACCTCATGCTGCCTGTGTTTTCATCATCTGGCTGCTGGCGACAGTTCCCTACACCTGTTTATGCATTGCGCAGCCTGCGTTTTGTTGTTTTCAGCACTATTTTGGGCTGTGCGACTCGTAGAATATGCCGTTTTTGCTGTTTCTGGCAGATTTGAACTGATCTTTTGACTTTGTGCAGCAGATTTTGGTTTCTTTTGATCAGATTTTGGGTTATACTGTATGTGAACTCTTGCTTTTAGCAGTCTGTGCTCGTGGTTTGGCTGTGTTCCCTCTCCAAATACCTTCTTTTCTCTACTTTTGTTCGACATCCTCTCTAGATGGCTTCTCCGTGCACAACCACTGATGATACGCTACATGGAGATTCCAGTCATGCTTTTGTAGCTTCGGAGAGGGGTTTGAAGACAAAGAAGTCCAAGGTCCAGTGTTACCACTGTGGCAAGAAAGGTCATTTACCGCAGGATTGCATAGAGTTAGCGGCTTTCAAGAAGAAAAAGGAGCAGAATAGTCAGCTCATGGTTGAGTTTGGACTTGTGGTTCAGCAAGCTGGGCACATAAATTATTTAGGCATTTTATTTGCCATTATTTATTGTGGATTGGCATTATTTGCAGCCAGTCAGCCAGCATTTAATGCTGGCCGACCAGTCATATTTTGGACATTTATTTGTCCTATATATTGTCTTGCTCCCTCCTCCACATATTTATCACTTGATAGTTCTTGGAGAGAGGGAGCACGTGTCAATGCCTCCATATCCGGTGACTCATATTGTATCTGTACAGTCTCATGTCTTGGTATATGGATTCCATTTTCCGAGCATACATCTGAGTTCTCATCTGTATTGTGTTCTCTCACTTTTTTTCTTTTGTCTTGTGTTCAACAGTTCCCCAAGAAGTGTGGTCGGGCAAGCCACCTTTGTATGCACACTTGAAAGTGTTTGGTTGCGAAGCATTTTTGCACTTTCGTAAAGAAAAATGCAGCAAACTTGAGCCAAAGTCCTATAAATGCATTTTCCTAGGATATGGTGACGAGGGTGAAATGGGGTATAGATTATGGGATCCTGAGAAAAGGAAAGTAGTATGCAGCAATGATTTTTTTTTCTGGGAAGATTGCATGCATAAACATCCTGAAAAGACTGAGGAGGTCCGTAGGATTGTATTCCGGGAAAAAATACATTTTGGACAACAAAATGTGCTTGCTGTACAGCAGCAAATACCTATTGTAAATGAACCTGTAAATGCAAAAAATAATGCTGGAAATGATCAACCAGCTATTGCCCATGATAATGAGCCACTACATGTGCAGGAATAGCCAAGATATCAAGCTGTTAATACTGATTTGCAGGCTGAAATGCTAGGACAGCATTCTGAAAATGAAAATTTGCAGAAACAGCCAACAAACAATGATCATTGGGTTAGGAGATTGTCTAGGGCTACTAGACAACCTGATAGATTCATTCTTGGTGCAAACAATGTGACTGATTATGTCATATTGACAGGCTGTGGTGAATCTTCTTGCTTCAAGGAAGCAATGGACAGACAGGACAACAAGAAATGGTATGAAGGCATGTTGTCTGAAATGGAATCTTTTGAGAAAAATGACACTTGGGACTTGGTGCAGTTGTCTAAAGGACAGAAAACACTTCCATGCAAATGTGTTTACAAGATGAATGTCACTTCTGGTTCCTCACCAAAGTACAAAGCAAGATTGGTTGCAAAGGGTACAAGTAGGAACATGGAATTGACTTTGATGAGATCGTCTCTCTTATAGTCAAAATGACTACATTGAGAACCATTTTGGGCTTGGTTGTAGCTGAAGATATGGAGCTCATACAGATGGATGTAAAGACTATATTTTTACATGATGATCTGCATGAAGACATATATATGTAGCAGCCTGAAGGGTTTGTTGAAAAAGGGGAAAGAAAAGATGGTATGTAAACTCAAAAGGAGTTTGTATGGGTTGAAACAAGCACCAAGAGAATGGTATCATAAGCTTGATACATTCATGCAGTCTCAAGGTTTCCATAGAAGTTAAGTGGATCACTGCTTGTAGATGGCAGTCTGATTATCTTGGTTTTGTATGTTGATGACATGCTAATTGCTGGTAGGGATACTCCTGCCTTGGACTCACTAAAGCAAAGTCTTCATGGTAGCTTTGACATGAAGGATCTTGGTGATGCAAATCACATTCTTGGCATGCGAATACTTAGAGATAGGTCAAAAGGATTGCTCTATGTATCTCAACAGGAGTATATCTACAAGGTTTTGTAGTATTTCAATATACATGGAAAACCTTGGCAAAAAGCATTGGGAAGTAGTGAAAGGTATTATGAGATACCTCAAAGACACAAAGGAGTTGTGTATCTGCTTTGGAAAGCAGAAGGCAATATCGCTGGCTTTACGGATGCAAACTATGTTGGTCATGCGAATTGTAGAAAGTTCACTTTTGGGTATGTGTTTACCTTCACAGGAGGAACCGTATCTTGGATCTTCAGGCTATAAAAGTGTGTTACATTGTCTACTACAGAGACCGAGTATGTGACTGCACTGAGGTATACAAGGAGGCTTTATGGCTTTCACGGCTGATGGGAGAGCTTGGTATTACAGAGGTACTTGTTCTCCATTGTGATAGTCAGAGTGCTATCATGCTAGTACGGAATCTCGTCTTTCATGCAAAGACGAAGCACATACATGTGAAGTACCACTTCATTAAAGATATACTTGACAGCAAGAGCATTGAGCTTGTCAAAGTGCATACAAATGATATTCTTGCAAGCCTTCTTACAAAGGGTCTTCCAGCACAGCGGTTTGCTCATTGTCGACAGATGATGGGAGTTGGATAGATATATGTATTTCAGCTTTGTACATACCTAGACTTAGTTGATTCTTTTCTCCTCTTAAGGCACATTGCCTTTAGGTGGGATGTTGTTGGGAATAAAGGCCCTTGTGCCTTTTAATGTACTCGGGTGTGAACACACCCTTAGCACTTGTACTTACATATATATATATATCTATCTAAAAATCTAAAGCGGTACACTCGTCATTGTACCCACAAATGGTGCACTCTCTCTACTCTGCTCTCTCTCACTCTCTGTTCGCTGCTTCAAATGAATAGATTGTTTCGATCTTCGTGCCTTCCTATCACTATACCATATATCCCCATATGCGGTCCTTGATCCACCATAGCATGGAAACTAGTGCCACCACCAAAGTATCATGGCTGCCCTGCATGCATGCCCTTTTGTCCAAAAAGCATTAGATTGGCACTTTTAAGTTGGTCTTGTATATGCATGAATTGCCCTACTTGCATCATTTGCTTATCCTTACTATTCACATTTGAAGCATCATGTTATTGTATTGGCTCCTTCTTCGATGCATCTTGTTGTTTCGAAGCTCTTGAAGACGATTTTCTCTTCTTGCCTCTATTGCTCTCCTTTAAGGGTTCAAAAAGTGCATGAACTGAGGATCACTTGCTAATTGCATAAACATTTCAGCCGTTGTCCTTAGTTGATCTTTAAATTGGTCATTAAATTCCTCTTTCTCTTGCTAATCATTAGATTCTAAAGGCCTAGAAGGATCCACATTTTAGTCTAAACCAACGTTATTAGCTTACTGTCCATGCTGCATGCCTTGTCTAAGATTAGGGATTGCATTTTTCCCAGCACTTTTTGAATGTTCAGGCCGAGAGGCATTATCCTTGCTTGATCCCATCTCTATCTGAAGACGTTCTTGTTGTAATGTTGAACTTTATACAATTTTGGCACTAGAGCAAAGCTTTTGATATTCAATTAGGTGTCTCAGGCTTACCAAGTCGAGGGATTGAGTGATGTCCTAGCGATGGAACCATGAAACTAACCTTGCTTCTCGGATAGGGTGGTACTAACTTGATGTAACATTAATTACAGCAAGTGAATAATTCACATAAATTGAAATGCACACTTTATCATTTTAATCTTGGACAATGGACAGTCTATTGGCTTGCCAAAATTGACACCCCTTGCGGTATTTCTTTAACTTTTATTGCAAATGGATGAAGTACAACTGAGATCCTTTGACCTCCTCCCCTAATCCAAGTGCCTCTTGCTGTCAAAATCTAATAGTAAGTTTGCTTGGGAATCGATCTTTACCTTGCTCCTTGAGAGACAAATTTAGCCCCAAAGTTGATATTGGCTGGTTAGCCTCTTGAATCTCTTTGAAATTCCTCAATTTTAGCTGCTAGAATTTGAGTCCCAGGCCCTCAATTCTAAGCATGCATCTAGAGGTAGTTGTCAAGCCTTAATTTTTTTAATGAATTAGGATTTATAACAGAGATTGATTGAAAACTCTTTCTCTAATGGCTCAAACTGTTGGAAAATGCGGAGATAACTTGAGAGATGGTTGGGCGATGAGAGAAATTTTAGAGTTTCATTGCGAGAAATGTTGAAAAATTGTTGCCATGCTCAAACATCCATGGAAGTTGTCATCTCTATAGCTTAGGACCACTAGAAAGATTGTTGTCCACTCCTCTATGCTATTATTTGTACCAAAGGGAACTTGGGCTATTTCTCACTTGCTCTTGGAGGATTCCAAATTGTTGTCACATGCTATAGGACTGATCCCTGGTGACTGCAAATCTCTCTCTCTCTCTCTCTCTCTCTCTCTCTCTCTCTCTCAGTCTTTGTCCTATGCTTCTGCATCGCTACACTTTGACATGGTATCAGAGCGGTGAAGACAGGCTGATTGAGTGAAGAACCTACATGAAGAGGAGATTTTAGCACAACACAAGGTTGCGTTTCCAGCGTTCGAGGGCGATCAGGAGGGTTGCGCATTGGATCAAGGTTGAAGTGAGTGTGGGCGTGCAAGAAAGGAGTCGAATTGTTAAATTTGCTGCAGGTGGTGGTTGTTTGAAGGGGAGAAAGGCTGCGTTTTAGGCCCTCCACTGTAGATTTTATCTTTTCATCGCCTTCGGCGGTTGAAGAAGGTTTGGGAAATGAAGAAACGAGCCCTAACAGGCTGCATTCACACAGTCAGAGGGGGATTGATTTTGCATTTGTGCAGGCATTGCAGGTGAATATGTCTACAGATACTGACTTGGAGTTCCAGGCGATTATGGATAGGAAGGTGCTTGTTCTACCGGCTCTTCCATCATATATGAGAAACTTGATGGCGACAATTACCGTATCTGGCGAGTGATAATGTTGGTCATCTTGAAGTCTTATGATTTGGAGGAGCTTGTGATGAAAGAGATCAATCGTCCCTCCGTGAGAGATAAGTCCAAACTCTCTTCCAGTGTCCATACGGAGTTGACCAAAGCTTAGTCTCATTGGGACAAATTGAATGCCAGGATTTGTTCTTTTCTTTTTCTATCTTGTACTACAGCAGTAATAGCTCACATCGAGCACTTGACGGTGGCTTGTGAGATATGGTTGGAGCTCGACCAAATGTATAACCGGATGACCCTGATGAAGAGGGTTTCTTTGGAGGTGCAGATGCGGACCTTGTTTGTGAATAAGTCTTCTTCGCTTCGGGAACACATCAACAAGCTTCGGCAGCTTCAAATGTAGGTTCAAGATGCAGGGAAGCCTATTTCCTCCGAAGACATGGCGATCACTTTGTTGTTCCAGTTATCGCCAGGATTTGGTATCTTTTATTCTGCTTTTATTGCCTTAGGGCGGGAGTCGACTGTTTGGTGGGAAGAATTGGTTTCTATGGTCCTGGACCAAGAGGAACAGTTAAAGGGACATAATGCTTCCAAATGGGAGGCTTTGGTTGGTCAAGCTCCTCAGAAGAAGAGGAAGTAAACAATTTCCCACAAGGAACACTGTCCAAGTTACACCTGTTGCATGAGCATTCTTCAGCATGTAGCATTGCATCTCCACCTCACTCCTCTTGTTCCCCTTTTTGGGCCTGAGAGGGGGTGTTGAGAAACGCTTCACCCTTCACCTGCAATTTGCGTTTTTTGCGTTTCTGTGTTTTGCGTTTAGGGTTTGCAGCCCCAAAAAGGGGCGCCATCCTAGATTGACTATGTCTATTTATAGGCCACTCTCTCATTCATTCCTCACGGTTGATTCATTTAGTCCGTCACCTCTTCTCTCCAGTCTCTCCACTACCCTCACACCCTTTTAGGAGGACATTGCGGTTCCTGGTTCGTGGTGGTTATCATCATCTTCCTTGTGCTTCCGCACCCTCCTTGTATCACATTCATTCCATGATTCAAATCTTCATCATTCCATTCATCAGAGTTTCTTCTCTCTCCTCTTCTTTTCTCCATGTTTGCTGAGTTCACTCCGTGTTCCTCCTCGCAAACCCTACTGTCTCGTTGGTACGTCATCTTTTGACATGGTATCAGAGCCAGATCTGCTCAAACAGTGGCAAAGATCCTCCACTCCAGTGAAGGCAAAGATCGGCGGTGGATTCGGCATCCACTTCTCTTCTTCCGTTGCATCAAAATCTCGTTTTTGCAGGTTTCAGGTGTTTTCAGCTTGTTGCCCACACCCCTTTCACGGAGGACATTAGAGTCTCAGCTGTCCCTTGTTGTTATCTACAGTCTGGCACCTGTTTCCAGCCTTCCACTCATAGTTTGCAGTTGTTTACAGTAGAGAACTGTTGTTGATCACTCTCCATTCAGAAAACAATCTCGTTTTTGCAGATTTCAGGTATTTCAGCTTGCTGCCCACACCCCAAATGCGGAGGATATAGTGGTCCAAGCTGGCCATTGCTGTTTACAATAGTTTGGTGCTTGTTTCCAGCCTATCACACACTGTTCGGAGCTAATTTCGGCATATTGACTGTTGCTGCTGTTTTTTCTTGCGTTTTTAGTCTTTCTTTCTCTTGCAGGCTATCCTGCTTGCGTTTTTAGACTCTCTCTCTCCTGCAGGCTGTCTTGCTTGCGTTTTTAGTCTCTCTCTTGTTGGCTGCGTTTTTAGTTTTTTTCTCTTCTCACCTGCGTTTTTCTACTGGTTGCATCCTCTTACTGCTGGTCATATCCTCCTTCCACTGGCAGCTCACTTTCAGTCCTTCCACTATCTTTTCACCCCTTGAGGCGGACATTGCGGTTCGTGCTTCACACTGCCCTCACACCCCTTGAGGAGGACATTGTGGTTCATGGTTCGTGGTGGTTGATCTCTTCCTTCTTCAGCAAGGCACATTGGTATCCATGGCTTCTTTACCACAAATGTCCAGACTATTGGGTGCTCCTACTGTGGCATCACCGGATACACCATCGACACTTGCCGACTTCGACCTTTGCTCTCCACCCCCGGAGTATATGCGTCTTTCACCAGGCACTCCTTGTGCCACCTCTCCTTTTTGGGCCACAAAGATTGTTCTGCATCGGCTATCCGAGTACTGTGCTTAAGGCAATAAGGCGTATCAAATGCCCACTAAGTCCTTTTGAGCACATGGAGGATCGATTGGTGCTACGATCTCCTGACGATCGTCGCAATGTCAGAGGTAGTCTTCTCCCACTTATTTTTAGGTATAGTGGCTTCCACGACCTATAGATTTGCAGTCCACTCCATCTAAAGATAGTGATTGTTTGACACCGTCTCCTCGTCAATCCGCTTCTTCGAGAGACAGTGGCTGCTTGACTCCTTCCTCTTCTTCGGCTACCCAGTCTGCTCCGTTGAGCGACAACGACGGCAGCCTAGATACCTTTTTCGGGCACGTCCGGCGGCACTTCCTTCGTCATCAAACATTTTGGAGTCCGTGATCCATGAGTTTTTGGATTTCCTACTTCAGATGGGGATGTTATTTCTCCCACCTCAGAGGGGATATCTACTTTTTCAACTTCAGTGGGGGCCCCTCCATCTCCCACCTCAGAGGGGAAACCTACTCCACATGAAGTTCTTCACCCATCCTCTACTTTCTTGGGGTGGTTGTCTTCGACTTGTCATCTGTTCTACTGATATCCAAGATCTTCAGGTACCACCTAGATCGGGACCTCGGAGTTTCAGCCGCAACTTGGTGACGAGGCCTTCGTATTTCTTCGAGCATGGATGTATAGAGCTAGTGGCTTCTCTCCCAAGGTTGAGTTTCGGTTTCTCCAGTTCACTGTCTACTAGTCTTTACTGCAGGTTCCTTTCAGGTGGAAATCTTGGATCTTAGGAATCCTCTACATCTTCTTCCTCCTCTCCTTCTTGCCTTCGTCCCTTACTCAGCATGAAGCCACCTCCTGAGATCGAGTACATGCATATTCTTATGGGTCTCGGCACCACACCAAATTCGACATTCCTCTTATGCATTGAATGTCCTCATCATCTTTGTACTAGGGCACTTGGGCAAGTGAACAATTTTCCCATGAGGGACACTGTCCAAGTGGCACTTTCTGCATGAGCATTCTTCAGCATGTAGCATTGCATCTCTACCTCACTTTTCTCTTGTTCCCCTTTTTGGGCTTGAGAGGGGGTGTTGAGAAACCCTTCACCCTTCACCTACAGTTTGGATTTTTTGCATTTTTGCGTTTTGCATTTAGGATTTGCATTTAGGGTTTGTAGCCCCAAAAAGGGGGGACCTTTTTAGACTGACTGTGCCTATTTATAAGCCACTCTCTCATTCATTCCTTACGGCTGATTCATTCAGTTCGTCACCTCTTTTCTCTAGCCTCTCCACTACCCTCATACCCCTTCAGGAGGACATTGTGGTTTGTAGTTCGTGGTTGTCTTCATCATCTTCCTTGTGCTACGACACCCTTGTTCCCTTGTATCACATTCACTCCATGATTTAGATCTTCATCATTCCATTCATCAGAGTTTATTCTCTCTTCTTTTTCTTCTTCATGTTTGCCGAGTTCACTCCATGTTCCTCTTTGCAAACCCTACTGTCTCGTTGGCACACCATCCTTTGACAAGGGGAAGGACCAAAAGAAGAAAAAGGAGGACAACAAATCCAAGAAGGACAAGGAGAAGGAATCGACATGCTATATTTGTGGTAAGACTGGTCATTGGAAGAAGGATTGCCCTGACAAAGACAAGAAGGACACCAAGAAGAAGAACGTGAAGGATTCTGGAGCAGTGGTTGTACCCTCTTCAGCTGCTTTTCTACATTTAGCGGCCATTGAGGACTCTACACCGAAGACTTCTGATGTTGCGATGACAGCTCCCCACGCTTGAGAGTGGATTGTGGACAGTGGTGCCTCACGGCACATGACTCCTTCTCCTGTTGGTGTTGCCCATTTGCGACCTTCGCGTGGGCAGATTCTCATTGGAGACAGCTCTTCTGTGTCTATTGCTGTGCGGGGTGAGATGTAGCTGATTCCAGATGGACGTGGTGGTACCCACACTTTCGAAGTGTTGCAAGTGCCAGGTTTAGGGTATCATTTGCTTTCGGTCCATAAGATTTGTTCTCTTGGTCTCTTGGTGGAGTTTGACAGTGATGTTCGAGTCCTTGATTGTGGATCGAGGAAGGTCCTCTCTATAAGGTATGAGGAGAATGGCATCTACAAATTGAAGTCTTCTACAACTCTTGCCTCTCTTTTTCTTACTTCTTAGATACTGTTCGAGCTATGGCATGCTCGGTTTGGCTACCTGAACTATGAGTACCTTCGGAAGGTGTTGCGAGGATCGTTTGTTTGAGGTTTGCCGGACATAGTGGTGAGCCATCAGCCATGTGTCTCTTGCATTCGTGGAAAACTGCATCGGGATGCAATTCCCACCAAAGCTTCAAGGTGGTCTACTTCACTTTTGGAGCTTGTATCTACGGATTTGTGTGGCCCGATGAGGACCGAGTCCTTGAAGGGAGCTTGTACTTCATGTTGTCGTAGATGACTACAGTAGGATGACACGGGCCTATTTCTTGACATTGAAGTCAGAGGCTTTCTCCCACTTAAAGGATTGGCTTCTCTTTGAGGAGAACCGATTTAGCCTCGGCGACTGAAGACGTTGCGCTCAAACAAGGGTGGTGAATTTGTATCTAATGAGATTGCTTGTTTTTGTGCAGATAGGGGCATTCACCCGGAGTTTGCTAACACCAACACTCCTCAAGAGAGTGGCATTTTGGAGCGGAAGAACCGAAGTGTTATCCAAATGGTACGCACTATGATGGAGCACCGACCCACACCTCAGTTTCTGTGGGTCGAGGCAGTGGCTACCTCAGTTCACATCCTCAATCGATCTCCCACTTCGATGGTTGACAGGATGACACCTTTTGAGGCTTACTTTGGGACTAAGCTTGATGTCTCGTATTTCAAGATCTTTGGGTGTGACACCTATGTGCATATCCGAAAGACGTAGCGTGACAAGTTCGAGGTGACTTCTCGACGATAGGTTTTTGTTGGCTATAGCTCTCAGTCCCAAGGTTATCGTGTGTTTGATTCTGTCAAGCGGGATGTCTACACGAGCCGAGATGTATGGTTCGTGGAAGTTTCGGGCGCAGAGGGGGGTGAGGAGCACCCCGTCCTTGGAGATCTTGGGGAGAGTTGGGCTCCCAAGACAGTTCCTTTGGAGCCAGAGTCTTCTGATGGAGATTCTTCTTTTGATTTAGAGTCTTTTCTTCCATCGGCTATCCCAGTGGAGCTTCTGTTGGTTGATTTACCCGAGTCTTCAACAGATGGAGAGTGATGGAGAGAGGTTCGGCCTCTTCCTCGTTGGGCCCGTGACACACTCCGAGATTCAGGGATCAAGGGGGTCCCTGAGGAGTGGGAACCCAGGATGGACCGCGACAGTCACGAAGGCACCAAGCACATTCTACGGAGCTTGTTTGCTCTAACTATTGTTTGATGACCCGTGTTATGCAGGATCGAGAACCCACTTTAATGAAGGCGACTTTGCAATTTGACCATTGGCGGAAGGCTATGGAAGCCGAGTTGGAAGCTATTGAGAGGAATGGCAGTTGGTCTCTTGTGCCTCGTCCCTCTCACAAGAAGGTGATTGGTGTATAGTGTGTCTTCAAGACTAAGTACCTTAGCGATGGTTCTTTGGAAAAGCACAAGGCTCGCCTTGTTGCTAAAGGTTTTACTCAACGCCCAGGCATTGACTTCCATGATACTTTTGCCCCTACTGCTCATATGGCGACTATTTGAGCTGTTCTTGCCTTGGTTGGTCATAGGAGATGGCCTGTCTATTAGTTGGATGTGAAGTCGGCTTTTCTCAATGGTGACTTGCAGGAGGAGATCTATGTAGAGCAGCCTCCTGGCTTTGGATCCTCGGATGGGAAGGTTTACAGGTTGAAGAAGGCCTTGTATGGCCTCAAGCAAGCTCACGTGCATGGAACGAGAAGATTAATTCGTTTCTTCAGTCAAAGTTGGGATATCGGCGCTCCACGGCCAATCCACAGCTTTATGTGCACACTCTCGAGGCTGGCCGTGTGTTGTTTGTATTGTATGTTGATGATTTGATTCTGACAGGGGATCATGCACAGAAGGTCTAAGAGACCAAGACAGCTTTACATTAGAGGTTTGAGATGACGGATCTGGGGATTTTTCATTTCTTCTTGGGTCACGAGATTTATTAGTCTCAAAGGGGGATTTTTATCTTTCAGCAGTGATACATTCAAGAGCTTTTGGTGACTTTTGAGATGGAGACTTGTTGGACCATTTCTACTCCTATGGATTTACTTGGAAGGCCACCTCACACTCCGATTCTTCCGTGACGGATGCTTCCCCCTACTGTTAGTTGATTGGATCCTTGATTTGGCTACTCAACACTTGGGTTGATCTTTGTTTTGCTGTGGGTCTTTTGGTAGGGTTCATGAGTGAACCCCAATAGGTGCATTGGCAGGCTGCCTTGAGGATACTTCGGTATTTGAGAGCGACCTCTGACTTAGGGATTTTTTATCTAGTAGGCACAAATGCTTCTGATCTTGTTCTTGTAGGTTGGAGTGACTCGGATTGGGATGGCGATGTGGACCACCGACGGTCTACTGCAAGCAACTGTTTTATCTTGGGTACAGGTGTTATCTCCCGGAGTAGCAAGAAGGAGCCCACAATAGCCCTTTCTTCTATTGAGGTGGAGTATCGGGCTGCGTCTTCCACCACATGTGAGGTTGTGTGGCTTCGGAGATTGTTGGAGGAGCTTGGCTGCCCCCAGACTCGTCCTTCTCTTCTACGGTGCGACAATGAGAGTTACATTGCCTTGGTATGGAATCTTGTATTCCATGCCCGGACGAAGCACATTGAGATCCTGTATCACTTCATTCGGGAGAAGCTTCTGGATGGGACCATTGATGTGGAGTATTGCAAGACGGAGGATAATCTTGTAGATTTGTTCATGAAGGCGTTTTCCCAGGCTCCTCTTCGGCAACATTCCAGATCCCTCAATTTTCTGCCCTGTCCAGGAATTTGAGAAGGGGTGTTAGAGATGTCATTCCTTGGACAGTAGTATTGCAGCAGGCAGTATAGACAGTGCAGTCGATGCCACATCAGCAGTTGCAGCCACATCAGCAGCAGTTGGACAGGTGCCATGTGGCACAGCAGCAGTCAGCCAGGTTTTCTGTGCAGTCGGCTGCATTGAATGCAGTTGACATGATTCTGCCCATTTTTCGTGATTATTTTCTTTGCTATTTATAGCAATCCAGTCCAGCACTTGGACACACATTCGGATCTTGAGATCTGACAGAGATAGACTGCAGAAACGGACAGGACCCAGGCCAACGGAGATCGAGGTCCTCAAGGCGGAGACACACGTAGATATTTTCTTTGCACCCGTGTATATTTTTGCATTCCTATACAGCATACTACATTGCAGATTTTCTGCGTTACATTGTCTCCTTTTCTCTCTTTGTCTTCTCTCTGTGTTCACTCTCTCTCAGTCTTTGTCCTACGCTTCCGCATTGCTGCACTCTGACAGATTGATTGTTATTGTCACTCCATGTGTGCTTTTAACTCATATCCCATGGTTGAAACTTGTAATTGTTGCAGCCAGAGAGGAGACTCAAGAATATCCAAGATCAATCTTTTAAGGGGATAAGGGGATGACCGCCCAAAAGGGATTTAGGGTTTTGTATATAAAGTTGAAAAGTGAATGAGAAGCCCATGCTTGTGTGTAGCCAAAAGTAGCTCTCTTCTTTTTCTTCTTTTTCTTGTTCTTGCTTGCTTGAGCTTGTGCTTGAGAGAGGGAGTGTGAGGGTGAGCAACCGTGGTGGAGAAGTCTCCATCTTCTCCTCTCTTCTCTTCTCTTGCTCGCATCAATGGAGCTTGGAGCGTGGAGCTTGAGTATTGAGCTCGCTTGAAGCTTATACTTGGATCGTGGAGCTACCAAAGTGCTCGGGAGAGGAGGAAACTTGATCGGGCATGGAGGTAAGCTCACTACACTCGTAGAGAGAGATAGCGCGTTGGCTATGTGAGAGGTAGCCCCACTAGTGCTCGGCTTGAAACGCTTGAACAATAAGCGGTTCGTGGATCTTGGCGGTTGAAATCTCCTCAAGGAGTCAAACGAGTCGTAGCCACATGCTGATGAGCCAAAGCCTCTTGTAAAGGAAGACTATACTATCTTTGTCGTAATGTGAGAAGTACAAATAGATGTAGATGGGGGCTTTGTCGCTCCTTTTGCAGCGAGATGAAGGTTGGGCTTCTTGTTCCCTTTCTTCTGCTTGAACCATTCTTTGCTAGATGAAGATGCATCAAAAGCATGGCCTTATGCATTCGCTCAGCAAAAATCTGTTTGCTTGTGATGCACACCTTGCTCTGGCACCATAGGGACAGATTCCTCCCATGTGATGTTCATTGTACAAGAGGTGAGAAGATTCGTACACAAGATATCATACTTCGGTGATGGGAGATGTGATAGAAGTGTCAAAGCAAGGTCCTTCAAAGCCACACCCTTCCTTAGGGATGTAAGCTCATCTTGAATATCCTCCATTTGGTTGATATGGTCCTTCATCGTAGGGGAATTTGCGATAGAGAAATGTTGTGGCTTGAACTTAAGGGTCATTCAATGCGTGAATGTTTGGACTTGGTAAAGGATTCCAACTTGGTTGAGACCTTGGCAATGGTGCAAAATACACTTACTGTAACCGGCCTGTTCACTGGGAAGGGTGGTAGTGTACAACCAAAATAAATAAATGCTTTCACCCAATTTAATAGTCGCCCACTTTACCTGAACTTAAAGACACAGAATCAAGAAGACATACATGAAGCTAGAATGCTCCTGTTGCAACACATACACCCTGTTGGCCTCTAAGTTGGGCGCCCCTTGCGGTATTTCTTTATTTTTAAAAAGAGAAAGTACAATGGGCTGTCTTTCACCTATTCTGGGTGAAATTTGACAGCATAATAGTACAATTACTGACCCAAATCAAGTTGACCAGGAGGGGAAACTCTGCCCAAGTCTGAATCTTCTGGTTGGAGTGCAGAATTGACCATTTCAACCTGCTGTATTTACTGGTTCAGACCTGTTTTGAAATCTGTTTACAACTCATACTGTTCCCTGTACTGTTCAGCCCACTGTAATTACTGGTTCAGACCTGTTCTGACACCTGTTCTCAGCTCATATTGTTCCCTGCACTGTCCTGCATCATCTGGGCCAAATGCCCCTTGATTCTGACATCAATTGGGCTCTGAAATAACCTCTGAACAGTCCAGAATCAGAACTGATTTAATGCTATTTCAAACACTTGCTTGGTGAGGTTACCACCCTCACCTGTTCCTGCTTGTGGGCATTAAACAACTGCTCCTGTTCCTGGAGAAAAAAGGCTCTTGCCTCATGCAAAAACAGCATATTCCACACAGCTGTACCTGAATCAGAAGAAAGGCCCTTGATTCTGCAGCATAACCATACTATCAGGGAGAGAAAGAGAGAGTAGGAAGCAAACTCAAGCCTCTGTGCATCATAGACAAGGTAGACCAGCTCTCAAGAGCCCTCCATCTGCAGCAATCCATCTCCCTTTCACAAAAATGAGCCCCCATGCATCGAAACTCGTTTTTGTGCTGCCCTCTCTCTCTCTTTTGGGAATTTATGCCCAAATTGTGACACATGGCATACATGTAACAATTTTCCTGTTTAAACCTTTCGGTCTAAAATTCTCCATCCTCGGTTCAATATTTGACCTCAGCACAGACCAGAGGATTAATCCTCGTATAAAAACGAAGATAATGACGTGAACAGATTCTGGGGTCCAAAAATAGTAACTCCCTAAATTTTAGGAGTTGCTTCCATTGCATCCTCACTAGTCTTCTGACCATCTTTGCAGACTATGGCTACATCCAAATCTGTAATGTAGCTCAACTGAAAGTGAATTTCCATTGATGATCCCACATGGACTAATCTCTTGAAGATTTGTCCATTCACTTTGGACTAGTCTCTTCCAAGCTAGTTTTTCAACACACTTGTCCATATACACTTTTACAAGTCTCTTCCAGGCTTGTCAATCTACAGTGCCATCAGTCTCTTCTAGACTTATACTGGACCTTAACTGTCCAGTCTTGACTCACTAGACATTTCTGTCCGTTTCACAAACTGGCCATGCAACTCAGGCGTTTAGATTTCAAGAGGGATCCTTCCAAAAAGAAAAGCCCAAAAAAAATATGTAATAAAAAAATCAACAAAAAGGTAATAGTTGTCACGGTCTTGTGACATACCTCCCTCTCGAAATCGCAAACGTCCTCGTTTGCATGAATGTCATACATGCTTCCAGCTAACCTAGTGAACTTACACTTGGCAGCACATGTACAACACATACATGCTATCAATCAATATTGTGCACTGAACACACTGTTAACACATGTATGTTCTAACTGTAAAACATGGCAGACTATCATCATGTGACTCCACATCACTGTTTCCAGATATAGTGGCCGTTACACCACAATGATATCCCCATAGTGGAAGATTCTCATTTGATGACTCCACATCACCCTGACTAGAGATCTAGTGGCCGGTACATCAAAATGATATTCCCACTGAGTCAATTCACAAAATACATGCCCGATCGAGTAACCATTGTTACAACATGTATTCAATTCAATAAAAGTAAAAACTGTATTCTTGCAAGCAATACTTACTTCTTTAGCATTGAGAAAACTATATGAATACAATAAGTGTTACCCTATACAAAATCTGTTTCTGTACATAATTTCTTTCTTGAGCAATTGTCACTTTGACAATCTATTTCAGCTTAGAGATACAAGGGGTCAAGGTAGGTTGCAAGCGAAATGCTTCAAGGTAAAGTTCCAACACATTAGGTGACTCTGCAAGTTCACCTTCATCCATCCACTTAGCATCTATAGCTGGATAGTTCTTGAACTTAACCAAATACCTTCTAGTAACTTTGCCTTTCACTTTCCTTTCCTTGTGTGCCAATACCTGTTCTGGAACAAGAATTTCATCAAGTTCCTCAACTTCGGGTTGTTCCTCAGTTGGCATATCTTCTGGCATATCACCCACATAAGGTCTAAGAAGACTTACATGGAAAGCATTATGAATCTTCCAATTGTCAGGCAATTTCAGCCTATAGCTGACATCACTAATCTTCTCTGTTACTTGAAAAGGCCCATAGTATCACATACTAAGCTTAGTGAAAAGACTTTCCTTGCCTTTCCGCTTCTTTAAGCGTGTCTTTTCAAACCGCAACAGTACCCAATCACCAAGTGAAAATATCAATTCACGACGGTGATGATCAGCAGCTTTCTTTTGCTTTGCCTGAGTCCTTTCAAGGGCATGCTTAACTTTCTGATACATTTCACCCATACTCTGCATATACTGATCTGCCTGAAAGATCTTATCCTTTGTATGCAAAATGGGAGGAACCTTTTTACCACCTTCAACAATTTCAAAAGGGGCTTTGCCTGTTGACGAATGCACAGTATTATTGTATGCATATTCGACCAAAGGCAAATACTGCTCCCACTTTG
The DNA here is from genome assembly GCF_053477565.2 of Lygodium microphyllum. NCBI lineage: Eukaryota > Viridiplantae > Streptophyta > Polypodiopsida > Schizaeales > Lygodiaceae > Lygodium > Lygodium microphyllum. Next base: position 72,387,637 of record NC_141153.1, read on the forward strand.
ACTTGTGTTCTGACACATAGCACTTAAGCAGATCCAAGACAGTAGAATTTGCCTCTTCTGACTGTCCATCAGTCTGTGGATGAAATGATGATGAGAACTTAAGCGTTGTGCCCATGTTCTCAAATATGCCTCTCCAGAATAGACTTGTCATCCGTGGATCACGACCACTGACAATAGACTGTGGCATACCATGATACTTGAAGACATTGCACATAAACAAACGTGCCATCTGATCTGGTTTTATCTTCTTCCTGACAGGAATGAAATGAGCCTGTTTACTAAACCTGCAAATAATAGTTCATATCCCATCATTTCCTGTCTGTGTCCTTGGAAGATCAAAGATAAAATCCATAGCTATGCTTTCCCATGGTTTATCTGGAATAGGCAATGGCTGTAAAAGCCCTGGTGCTTTTTGTCTGTCAAACTTGACCTTCTGGCAAATCAAACACTGCCGCACAAAAGCATCCACGTCTCTTCTCAAAGTAGGCCAATAAAAGAATGTCTCTACTGCTTTGACTGTTGCATCAATACCACGATGCCTTGCATACGGTGGAGAATGACTCTGTGTCATAACTTTCCGTCTCAATGACATAGTCACACATAGTTTACCATGCATCAACATGAAACCATCCTTGAGAAGATAATGCTCATGATGTTGTCCATTGATAAGCTGATCAAAGATCCTTGCAAAATCTTCATCATCAGCATATTGTTCCTTCATATCATTAAGCTCATGATGATAAGGAATTGACACAGCTGAAATTTGTGGCTTCCTTGACAAAGCATCAGCCACAACATTCTTTTTGCCTTCCACATGCACAATCTGAAAATGGAACATTGACAAAAAGTTTGCCCAACGCATATGCTTTTCTGACAGCTTAGTCTGAGTTAAGAAATAACGCAATGTCTGATGATCTGTCTGGACAACAAAATCTGCCCCCAGTAGGTAGTGTTTCCAACAAGAAAGTGCATGAATCACAGCCAGCAATTCTTTCTCATAGACCTGCATAGTCTTCTCTGGCCCTCGCAAGATTCTGCTTTCATAAGCCACTACCCGGCCATCTTGCATTAACACTGCACCAATGCTATTGCCACAGGCGTCACACTGGACAACAAATGACTTCCTAAGATCTGTCAGAATGATCACTGGACTAGAAGTCATCTTTTCTTTAAGAAGATTAAAAGCTGAAATCTCTTTTTGTGTCTATTGGAAAGGGATTCCTTTCTTCTATAAAGCATGTAAAGGTGAAGCAATCTCTGCAAAATTGCGAATGAACCTTATGTAATAAGAACACAAATCCAAGAAGCTTCTAACATCATGGACAATCTTCAGATCTGGCCATGTTCTAATTGCTTCAACCTTAGCAGGATCCATTCGGACACCATCCTTTGACACTATGTGCCCCAGAAACTGGATTTCTTCCAAGAAGAACTCACACTTCTTGCCATTGATAAGCAACCTATTACTGCAAAGCTCATCAAAGACTGCTTTCAAGTGTTCTCTATGCTCCTGTTCATTCTTTGAAAATACAATCATGTCATCAAAGAATGTACCAACAAACTGTGTGTATGGACGAAAAATCCTGTCCATCATTCGATTAAACGTAGCAGGAGCATTAGTAAGTCCAAATGGCATTACCAAGAACTCATAGAGACCAAACGTGGTCCTAAATGCAGTCTTATGTACATCCTCTTGCTTAATCCTGATCTGGTGGTATCCACTCTTCAAATCTATCCTGCTGAAAATTGACGCTCCTTCCAAATGGTCAAGGATGTCGCCAATTCTTGGAATGGGGAACCTGTTCTTGATGGTACTCTTGTTCAATGCTCGATAATCTATGCACATGCGCCAAGAGCCATCCTTCTTTTGCACTAAGAGCACTGGTGAGCAAAAAGGAGATGAACTTGGCTGAATCAGCCCTTTCTCTAACAGCTCATTCACCTGGCTCAATATCTCTTTCTGTTGTGCTGCGCTAACCCTATACGGAGGTCTATTTGGTGGGCTACTGTCTGGCACCAAATCTATTGCATGATCCTCAGACCTCTCTGGTGGCAACTGTGATGGTAATGAGTCAGAAAAACAATCACTGAACTGAGACAAGAAAGCAGACCTGTCTCTATCTAACATAGAAAAATTTGACTCATCATTATCCTTGACATCACATGCAAAAATCAAGTACATAGAAAGATGATTCTTTATTACCGATGTAATGGCAGAAGCCGATACAACAGGTACAGACTCTCCTTTAAGCTTCACATCAAGCACATGAGTCTTTCCCCTATGTTCCAAAGTCAGTCTCTTGTTAAAGGCATCCAACACACTATACTTTCTGTACATCCATGGCATTCCCAACAAGACATCACAGCCTTCAAGTGGCATGATATAAAATTCTTCTGCATCAACATAAGACTGTACATGAAGACACAGCTTTCCAAGAATGGGTGTCACAGACTCTGAGTGGCCAGGACATGCCAACCTTGCCTCTGCTGTGTAGCCCATCTCATCTACTCTAATGCCCAAAGTAGAAGCCAACTCTGGTGAGATAAAGTTTGCCTTAGCTCCAGGATCAAGGAAAATGAGTACATGTTGATCCCTAACTTTACCCCAGCTCTACAGAGCTCATTAGCATTCGAGTGTGGCTTGTCTCCCAGCATATCTGGCACTAAACTTGTTGAAGGTTTGGGCTTCTTTCCTTTCCTGTCCTCTTTATCATCATCAGCTGATCTCTTATTCTTGTCCGGACAGTTAGACGCAATATGACCAGTCTGCTCAACAGATAAAGCATTTCCTCTCAGCCATTAAAGCCTTTCTCTCTTCAAGAGACTTGCGCACAAAAAGTTTCTTCTGGTCCTTTGGCTACTGTCCAAAGAACTTGGCTGGTTTCTTCTTGAACTGCCAAGATTTACCTGTGCTTTGAGAAATCTGAGAAACCTGTTTACCAAATGGCTTCTTTGCTGAAAATTTCTCAGGTTTGTCCTGTTTAATGCTGCCCCCAAAACCACTTGATTGTCCCAACAATAATGCATTTCCGGTAGTGGCATTCTCAATTAACTGAGTCAAAGTGGTGACCTTTGTCTTTGTACAATAATTCCGAAGTTCCTCGGGCAGCCCACAGCAATATTTCTCTATCTGCTCAGTCAATGGCACAACCCTGTAAGAAGTGACTGGAAGTAAAGCCTCCCAAAACTTCTTATTATAGTCTTCCAGATCCTTGCATTTAGATGCATCCAAATTGCGCCAAGCTGACATAACATCGATCTCAAATTCATTGGTCAACCAAGCAGAAGCAAATACTTGCTTAAAGTAAGTCCAAGTGGCAGGAGCCTGTCCTTGCATCAACAGTGTACTCCACCACTGACTAGCATTGTCTTTAAGAAAAGTGGCAGCTTTTCGAACGTTAGAAGGCTTTGTAAAGTTCCCTCCTCCAAATGCGGCATCAAACTGCTGTAAGAAAGAGAGTGCCTTAGTCCTATCTTCAAATCCTCGAAAGATGTCAAACTATACGGCTGCACCACCTTCCTTGTATGGCTTTGGCTTCTCATGAGCCATCAAAGGGTCCGTAGGATATGCTTGTAACATAGGAACATTAACAGGTGGCATAGGAGTTGCCGGACCACTGACTACAGGGCTTGTAGACACAATACTTGCTTGCTGGTTTTGATAACCAGCCATACCAAAAGTGCCATGTGGCATGCCAAAACTGCCCTGAACTCCTTGAAATCCAGGCTGCATGCCTATATTACCATACATTGGGTTTGGCATAAAACCCTGTGTACCCCCAAACACTGTTCCTGGTACATAAAATAACCAGCCATACTCTGAAATACAGATCCACCTCCAAAGTACCCAGGATGTACAGAGGTCGGTGGGAAAACCTGTGGTAAAGCCTGAAAACTGTTTCCCTGTCCATTTAAACCAATATTTGGCTGCTGTAAAGTGGCGAGCTGAACTAGCAATGCCCGTGTAACTAGTGTTTCCGCCACCTGTTCCTGGACAGTCGGAACCAATCTTGGAGTCTCCATTGACTCTGCAAGCTGCCTTGGTGTTTCCATTGAATCTGCAGCATGCTTACCCTTATCCTGGACCTCTACTGGATCCAAAATCTTTGCAGGTTGCCCAACTTGCTGTGAAGGAAGGGAAGGCTGCAAAAATGCCAAAAACCTTGGATTCTGCATCACTTGAGTAAACATACTCACGGCAGCAACTGACTGAGTCTTGAAAATGTCTTCATCCATAGAAGAAGCCTTAAGAACTTGTGGCTCAACCATAACAGGAGGAGTAACAAACTGTGGAGGTCTAGAAGACTCTCCCACCTCATGAACAACAGGGATCTCCTGTGATGAAGATGCTTCCTCTCTGGTGTCTTCCTTTCTATCAGCCATAATGCCCAATTCTGTGTCTTACACCCAAACAAACCTTGGCTCACTCTTTAGGGAAAAAGTGATTCGATCCCAGCAATGGAACCATGTAACCGGCCTGTTCACTAGGAAGGGCGGTAGTGTACAACCAAAATAAATAAATGCTTTCACCCAATTTAACAGCCGCCCACTTTACCTGAACTTAAAGACACAGAATCAAGAAGACATACAAGAAGCTAGAATGCTCCTGTTGCAACACATACACCCTGTTGGCTCCTAAGTTAGGCGCCCCTTGCGGTATTTCTTTATTTTTAAAAGGAGAAAGTACAATGGGCTGTCTTTCACCTATTCTGGGTGAAATTTGACAGCATAACAGTACAATTACTGATCCAAATCAAGTTGACCAGGAGGGGAAACTTTGCCCAAGTCTGAATCTTCTAGTTGGAGTGCAGAATTGACCATTTCAACCTGCTGTATTTACTGGTTCAGACCTGTTCTGAAACCTGTTTACAACTCATACTGTTCCCTGTACTGTTCAGCCCACTGTAATTACTGGTTCAGACCTGTTCTGACACCTGTTCTCAGCTCATATTGTTCCTTGCACTGTCCTGCATCATCTAGGCCAAATGCCCCTTGATTCTGACATCAATTGGGCTCTGAAATAACCTCTGAACAGTCCAAAATCAGAACTGATTTAATGCTGTTTCAAACACTTGCTTGGTGAGGTTACCACCCTCACTTGTTCCTGCTTGTGGGCAGCAAACAACTGCTCCTGTTCTTGGAGAAAAAAGGCTCTTGCCTCATGCAAAAACAGCATATTCCACACAGCTGTACCTGAATCAGAAGAAAGGCCCTTGATTCTGCAGCATAACCATACTATCAGGGAGAGAAAGAGAGAGTAGGAAGCAAACTCAAGCCTCTGTGCATCATAGACAAGGTAGACCAGCTCTCAAGAGCCCTCCATCTGCAGCAATCCATCTCCCTTTCACAAAAATGAGCCCCCATGCATCGAAACTCGTTTTTGTGCTGCCCTCTCTCTCTCTTTTGGGAATTTATGCCCAAATTGTGACACATGGCATACATGTAACAATTTTCCTGTTTAAACATTTCGGTCTAAAATTCTCCATCCTCGGTTCAATATTTGACCTCGGCACAAATAAGAGGATTAATTCTCGTACAAAAACGAAGATAATGATGCGAACAGATTCTGGGGTCCAAAAATAGTAACTCCCTAAATTTTAGGAGTTGCTTCCATTGCATCCCCACTAGTCTTCTGACCATCTTTACAGACTATGGCTACATCCAAATCTGTAATGTAGCTCAACTGAAAGTGAATTTCCACTGATGACCCCACATGGACTAATCTCTTGAAGATTTGTCCATCTTCACTTTGGACTAGTCTCTTCCAGGCTAGTTCTTCAACACACTTGTCCATATACACTTTCACAAGTCTCTTCCAGGCTTGTCAATCTACAGTGCCATCAGTCTCTTCCAAACTTCTACTGGACCTTAACTGTCCAGTCTTGACTCACTAGACATTCCTGTCCGTTTCACAAACTGGCCATGCAACTCAGGCGTTTAGATTTCAAGAGGGATCCTTCCAAAAAGAAAAGCCCAAATAAAATATGTAATAAAGAAATCAACAAAAAGGTGATAGTTGTCACAGTCTTGTGACACTTACATGCACAAGTGCACAATTTTTATAGCTCCATATGTGTCCACATGCACATATATGCATGTGTGTGTATGTGTTTGTTTAAGTATACATGTATGAGTCTGCCTATGTGAATCCATGCACATATAGGTATATGTGAATGTGTATAAATACATATGTATACATATTTTGTACACACACACATTGGACACACTGCTTATTGTTATGTATATATATGTATTTATCTTTGTGTTTATATGTACTGTGTGTATGTGTACTCTTCACCATTGTTTTGCACAATTACCCTATTTGCAAGTCAAGGCACATGTTTGGGCTTTAGAGGTGATGCTATATTTTATAGTGAGGGTCATATATGCTCTCTTTTGTGAAGTTGATTTCATGGCTTGATCCACTTCAAAAATGTCATATGTTTTATTCCTAGACCCAATTTGAAATAGCCTTTAAAACTGGAAACCACTGAGACAAGGCACATTTTCTGGCTTTAGAGAGATGTTAAATGTTAAAGTGAGCATGTTGTATGCTCTCTTTTGTCAAGTTGATTTCATGGCTTGACCCTATTTGAGAATGTCATTTGTTTCATTACTAGACCCAAGAGATGATGCTATATTTTAAAGCCAGCGTCTTGTATGCTCTCTTTTGTCAAGTTGATTTCATGGCTTGATCCACTTCAAAAATGTCATATGTTTCATTAGAAGACCCAACTTGAAATAGTCTTTAAAACTGGAAACCACTGATCAAAACATCAAAGTATTTTCGGTGCTCTCTCTAGAGCATGTGCCTAGAAATGTTAGTTTTTTATGTCTTCTCCATTCTATCTTCCTTAGCAACATCTCAAGAGAGAAGCTTGGTTTAAGCAAAGCTTGATATATGGTGTGACTGTAATCTATGTAGTAGCTAATGCTTTTAAGCCATCGAGGTGAGCTCAACTCTTTTTATCTGATGTTTCCAACTCATGTAACCTTCTGCTGTCCTACATCACAGTCAGCATATGTTGTCCACGTGCTGAAAAAGGTATTCTATTCCTAGCCTCCTCTTAGTTAGTTAGTTTGTTTGCACTAAGCATTGATGTGTTTATGTGACACATTGGAAGTTCCTTGACTTCAGGTTTTTCGTCACCCACAAAATTGGCTTCTCTGCTACCTTGGTCTATGAGAGTACTGATTATGATTCCATGAATTTCAGGTTTTTGACAAAAAAGCATATAAAGACAGTAGTAGTGGTAGGTTGTCCAAGCACTGACAGGAAGGTTGTCAATGCTAGTAAACGCTTGCGACTTTTTTGTGAGGTCCCTGAAGAGCAGGTGTGTCTTCCTTCATTCAGTGCTTTTGATTAACCAAGTGGTTGAAAGCTGCTGAGACAATGTTTATCTTGTTGTTGTGCAGGTTTGTCAGCAGTGTAAATTGAAGACATTCTGTATCAGGGCATATGCTGCACCTGATACACAATTTGATGCTGCAACAAATGATATAACTAGAGTTCTCCTTTCATTTGCAGCGAATGCCTATCCCAATGCAGAATCTCAAGTATCATATCCCCTTGGGGTTGTCAAGTCAGCTTGCCATATTTTGGATGAAATTGTGAGACTAAGCGGTTATCCGAGGGATCCAACTATTCCAGCCGCCAAGCCTCGTATGCCTTTCAAGCAGCCTTCAGCAGATGAAAAGGTTGAAAACCAGAATTCAAATCAAAGGAATGGTGATTGGACATGCCCAGAGTAAGTTTACACAGTGATGCTATTTTGCTCTTGAATACTCTTGCTGAAAGTTTGGACTAAGCTTTCACTTTTATGAATCCAGCTGCAATTTTCTCAACTTTTCACGAAATAGAGAATGTCGGGAATGTGGGACCTTTAGGGAACACACAAAGCCTCTTGAGCCTGGTGATTGGGAGTGTCCGGAGTATGCAGCTGTTTTGTTCAGTTTGCTCAATAATGTGGTTACTGTATGCCAATGGAATAAAACTTAGCATCTTTTTAATGCAGGTGCACTTTTGTCAACTTCCGAAGAAATAAAGAATGTCGAGAGTGTTCAACTCCACGCCCACCAATTCATGAAGATATGAATGTTGGCGAGGAAGAGCTGATGCCTGGTGATTGGAAATGTCCAAAGTAACATCCCAAAATTTGGTTCTTCATGGATAAGCTAAACCATGGCTAGTCGAAAGTTTTAATCATGGTTTGTTCTATTGTCTTGTCATGCAGATGTCAATTTGTGAACTTTCGTAGGAATAGTGATTGTTATAAATGCTCAGCTAGACGCCCTCCTAATACATACCCAGCAGAGGAGCTTGAGCCTGGGGACTGGAGATGCCCAAAGTAGGTTGACTTGTTTCTTATGTTTTCACCTCTTGCCATTGGTCGTATTGGTAGAGGTTTTACTTTTTCTCTATATCTGTAGGTGCAGTTTTAGAAATTTTAGGCGGAATACAGTGTGCCGTGATTGTGGAACTAGATGCCCAGACGACTCACGTCAAATGGGTGATCATCGGAGTCGTGGTAGCATGTTGAAGCCTTTTGGTGGTTCAGGCAGAGGATGGGGTTCTGGTAAAAGTCTGCATTCCTTGGGTGCAGATAAAGCTGGTGCTGGATGGAAACCTTGTCGTAAAGGATTTATTTCAGATGGAACGGACGATGATTTGGAAGAGGATGCAGATGTTGTCTTTGATCGAGCTGTCGAGGATGATGAAGTGGTTGATGACAGTGATGAGGAGGAGAATGATGGGGATGGCAGTAATCATGTTGGAGGCCTTAGAGGAGCTACCAGTCTTAAGGGCCAATTTTTGAAGCCTAATTACAGTGATAGAGATTCTGATGACTTGGACGAGGAAGGTCTTAAATGGGCTCGTGAATTGGAGGCTGAAAAAAGCCCTACATTGGATAAATTCGATGACGATGACGATGATGAAGACGAGGACGATGATGATGACGATGATGATGACGACGACGACGATGAGTCATCAAGTGAAGATGCTTTCTCTTCCTCTAGACATGGTAAAGTGAGCAGCCATTCTTCAAAGCTTCGGCATGGTAAAGAGAGCAATATTTCATCTCACAAAAACAAGGATGTCTCTGGTAGATGGGATGATGATGATGATGGTGAGAGTGATATATCTGATATAGGGCTCGACTCTGGAAGACACAGAAGAGGTGGCCATCCATCAGGGAATCAAAGAGGTGGTAGCTATTCAAGTAAGAGTAAGGTGTTTTCTGATTTCTCAAGTGATGATGATAATGGGAGTCATCGAAAGGCAGGAGGCTCAGAAAAAGGGAGGGGTAGGGGGAATGGAAGAGGAAGAGGGGGAAGAAGTTATGGAAGGATTGATACAAACGATGACAATCACTTTTCTGGTTTTTCTAGTGATGAGAATGAAGGAAGTAGGCTTAGTAGAGGAGGCAAGAGCAGAGGAAGAGGTAGAGGAAACAATGGGTCCTTTAATTTTTCTAGTGATGACAATAATGGAGGTAGGCTTA